>NC_089580.1:27677898-27960182 GCF_019320115.1 Miscanthus floridulus
TTCAGCGTCCGATCGCTGGTTCATCCACGTCCGGTCAGTTGAACCGACCCAGCATCTTTGCGACCAACTCCATTTCACTCAAACTTCTTCACCCTTGCTCATGTGTGCCAACCACCAAGTGTATCACCTTGTGCACATGTTAGCATTTTTCACAAATATTTCAAGGGTGTTAGCACTCCACTAGATCCTAATGCATATGCAATGAATTAGAGCATCTAGTGGCACTTTGATAACCCGCATTTTTGATATGAGTTTCACTCCTCTTAATAGTATGGCTATCTATCCTAAATGATCACACTCACTAAGTGTCTTGATCACCGAAACAAATGGCTCCTATATTTTACCTTTGCCTTGAGCCTTTTGTTTTTCTTTTCTTCTTTTCAGTTTAAGCATTTGACCATCACCATGCCATCACCATTGTCATGATCTTCGCCATTGCTTCATCACTGGAGTAGGTGTACCTATCTCATAATCACTTTGATAAACTAGGTGCACTTAGGGTTTCATCAATTAACCAAACCACAACTAGAGCTTTCAATCTCCCCTTTTTGGTATGATGACACCCTTACACAAAGATTGAATTGAGATATAATTGAATTCACGTTGCTTGCCCAAGCTTCTACCATGTGTAAAAGAGTATGGACAAGTTTCATGAACTCCAAATGGTGTAATTGCTGCTCCCCCTCATATGTGCCAAGAGTTTGGATTGTAGCTTTCACATATGCTTAGATAGGAAACGTAGGAGTCAATTTCTAACCAAATGAATGCAAGGTATAAGATGGACCTTGAAGCGTGATACCACTGGAGTGCACCAATATACCATCCTACACCATTAGTAACTGGACATACACAAAACTAGAATACCCCATTAGACAACATTAAAAGTAAGGTCTAGTTTTTCATAATGTGAGCACGAGTCTAGTTACTTAGCCTATGCTGCTAGTTTTTCATTTTCACTCAAACCTATAGCTAGCATACACCATACAAGCCTGTATATTGAAATTTAAAAACTTGTGCTATGCAAGCAAACATATGAAATGCACTCAAATGCAACTACAAGTTTTATAGCTTGCTCCCCTACTTGTGTGCTCAAAATTTTAATTGATCCCTTTCCTTTATCATATATCTCCCCTTATGTCAAATACTCCCTTATCACTCATATCTTTGTTTCTCTCTCCCCTTGTCACAATTAACACAAAAGTGAGCTCAAATTAATAGATAGGTTTGGGGTGAAACCATTGTGAAATGAGGATCATTTTCCAATTTGTTCAATCTAGATTACTTGCAAAAGATATTTAACTCGGTTTTGATCCAAGGACAAGCTTCTTCACACCTCCAAATAAGGGTTATCTTGTACCATTTGAGTTAAACACTTATAGCTCATTTTATAGATCAACACTAGGTTACAAGCCACAAACATATCATATGCTACCACTAGATCATTTCAACATACAAGCAATAGTGGTACCATACAAGCATCAAATTCATTTGATTTTCATGAATGAGCCTATTCAAGTGTGAAATATGTCTAGATGCACTAATCATTTCTAGCAAGGATGTATGCCATGTCAATCAACTTTTACCTTGGATTACTCGAAGGAGAGGCATGTCATATAAATTGAGGGTGCATCAACACATATTGGAGAAGTCAAGTATGTTCAATTCATTCCTTAGCTTGCAAAACCTCTTTTCATCAAGTTGGCTTGGTGAAGATACGGCAAGTTGATCTTCGGTGCCCATACTCTCAATGCAAATGTCCCCTTTTTGTTGATGATCTCTTATGAAATGATGGCGGACATCAATATGCTTTGTTCTTGAATGTTTCAAGCACCGGGTTGTTGGTGAGCTTTACGGCACTTCATGTCACATAGCAATGGACTTGCTTGAATTGATTCCAAAGTCACTCAAAGTAGCCTTCATCCAAATAATTGAGCACAACAACTACCGTCCGAAATATACTCCGCTTCGGCGGTTGAAAGAGCTACACTCTTTTGCTTCTTTGATGACCAAGACACAAGTGATCTTTCCAATAGTTGACATGTGCCCAATATGCTCTTTCTCTCAACTTTGCATCCTGCATAATCGGAGTCCGAATATCCAATCAACATCAAATCTTGCTCCTTTGGGATACCACAATCACATTTTGTGTATGCTTCAAGTACCTCAATAATTCTCTTTGTTGCTTTCAAATGACTTTCTCTTGGTGAGGCTTGGAATCTAGCACACATGCATACACTAAAACATCACATCCGGCCTTGATGCGGTCACATAGAGTAGGATTCCAATCAATAGGACCGATACATCTTTTGATCCACCATGTTGCCACTAGCATTACTATCCAAGCTTCCACTTGTCCCCATTGGTGTACTAATAGCTTTACTATCATCCATTCCAAACTTCTTGAGCATGTCCTTGATATACTTGCCTTGACTCACAAATGTGCCATTCTTCATTTGCTTGATTTGAAGACCAAGGAAGTAGCTAAGCTCTCCAATCATGGACATCTCAAACTCACTTGTCATCATCTTGCCAAACTCACAAAAATCTTGATTTGTTGACCCAAATATGATATCATCAACGTAGATTTGCATTACCACAATCATTTCCAAGCTTCTTGGTGAAGAGAGTGGTGTCAACCTTCCCATCTTAAATCCCTTAGAGAGTAGGAAATCCCTCAATCTCTCATACCATGCTCTAGGTGCTTGTTTCAATCCATACAAAGCCTTTCTCAACTTGTAAACATAGTTGGGCTTCTTTTCATCTTTAAATCCGGGAGGTTGCTCAACATACACAAGCTCATTGATGTACCCATTGAGAAATACACTCTTCACATCCATTTGGTACAACTTGATGTTGTGGGCACAAGCATAGGCTAACAAGATCCTAATTGCTTTCCAATCTTGCAAACCGGGGCATATGTTTCTTCAAAGTCAGGACCTTCAACTTGAGTGTAACCTTGAGCCACTAATCTTGCTTTGTTCCTTATTACTATCCCATCTTGATCTTGCTTGTTCCAGAAAGACCCACTTAGTTCCAATCAAATTATATCCTTTAGGCCTCTCAACTAACTCCCATACTTGGTTTCTTATGAAGTTGTTAGCTCTTCATGCATAGCATTGACCCAATCAACATCCTTCAAAGCTTCATCTATCTTCTAGGTTCAATGGATGACACAAATAAGAAATGCTCACAAAATAAAGCCAATCTGATCTTGTTTGCACACCTCTTGAAAATATCACCAATGATAGTGTCAATGGATGATCTCTTGCAACATTGGTTGGTTGAAGCATTTGCACTTGATTGCTAGCATTTGATTATCACTTGGTTGAGATGATGAACTAGCCATTTGTTGATCTTCCACATTGCCATCACTAGTGCTTGCTTGGATTTGATCATGAGAACCACTAGCTTGCACATTTGAGTTAGAGAGCACTTGATCTTGTCATCTTCAATATCAATCACCTCTCTAGGCCTTATATCACCAATGTCCATGTTCTTCATTGCATTGACCAATTGAGTGTCTCTTACATCATCTAGATTCTCATCTTCCTCTTGGGAACCATTTGTTTCATCAAACTCCACATCATGAACCTCCTCAAGAGTACCACTAGCCAAATTCCAAACTCTAATAAGCCTTGCTAGTAGTGGAGTAACCAAGCAAGAGACCTTCATCACATTTCTTTTCAAACTTGCTCAATCTAGTGCCTTCCTTCAATATATAGGCATTTACAACCAAAAGCCCCCGGAAGTATGCTATGTTGGGCTTTCTTCCATTCAATAGTTCATAAGGTGTCTTTTCCATCATGGGGGGACAATAGAGTCGGTTGCTATAGTAGCAAGCTGTGTTGATTGCTTCAGCCCAAAATGAATGACTCACATTGTACTCACTCAACATTGATCTTGTTCATATCAATTAAGGTTCTATTCTTTCTTTCAACTAGCCCATTTGATTGAGGAGTATACTTGGCCAGAGAATTGATGTCTAATTCCAAATTCAATCTATAACTCATCAATTCTAGTGTTCTTGGAACTCACTTCCATTGTCACTTCTAACTTTCTTGATTGTTGTTTCAAAACTCATTGTGAATGCCCTTGACAAATGATTTGAATGTTGCAAACACATCACTCTTGTCAACAAGAAAGAACACACATGTGTATCTAGTGAGATCATCCACAATCACAAATCCATATTTGTTTCCACCAATGCTAGTGTATGTGGTTGGTCCAAATAAGTCCATGTGCATCAACTCAAATGCCTTGGATGTGCTCATCATGCTCTTCTTAGGATGTGTGTTACCAACTTGCTTTCCAGCTTGACATGCACTACATAGCTTTATCCTTCTCAAATGTGACATCTTTTAAGCCTCTAACTAAGTCATGGTTAATCAATTTATTCAATTGTTTCATTCCAACATGACCAAGTCTTCTATGCCATAACCAACCCATGCTAGACTTAGTGATCAAACATGTTGACAATTGAGCTTCTCTAGCATTGAAATCAACTAAGTATAGATTCTCATATCTAAATCCTTTGAATATCAAGTTAGAGCCATCTACACTTATGATCTCTACATCATCCACACCAAATATGCACTTGAAACCAAGATCACACAATTGAGCTACCGACAATAGGTTTGAAGTTCAAGCTCTCTACTAGTAGCACATTGAAATGCTCAAATCATTGGATATTGCAATCTTACCAAGCCCTTTGACCTTGCCTTTGCCATTGTCACCAAATGTGATACTATCAATCCCATTGCTCTTGTTTTCATTGATTGAATTAAACATTCTTGGATCACTGGTCATGTGTTGTGTGCACCCACTATCAAGCACCCAATGCCTTCCTCCAGCTTTATAATTGACCTACAAAGAAAATCAATTCTTTTTAGGTACCCCAAACTTGCTTGGGTCCTTGTAGGTTAGTTACCAAGGTCTTTGGTACCCAAATGGCCTTCTTCTTTGGGCCCACAATTGGTGTACCAATAAACTTAGCCTTCACACCATTGGCACCCTTATAAAGCATGTAACAAGAATCAAATTTAATTGAGGATACATTAGGTAGCTTGTTCTTGTTAGTCTTGTAATATTGCTCTATATGCCCAACTTGCTTGCATCTATTGCAAAACTGACCATTGCCCTTCACAAAGCTAACTTTGGGAGTGACAAAGGCCTCCTTGCCTTTCTTGGGGATATAGCCTAATCCCTCTTTGTTGAGAGAAAACATTTGGCTATCCAAGCACTTTAGCAAGCGGGCATCTCCACCATAGGCATTGCCTAAGGCACGAGTGAGCTCATTCACCCTCCTTCTTGAGGGTCTCATTTTCCACTTTTAGTGAGTTTTCACAAGTGATACCATCACTCAAGGGTGAAGTGGAAGTGGTAGTGCTACAAAGAAGTGTTAGTGGGAGCAACAAAATAGATTCATCAATAAGATCACATGTTAGTCCCACATCACATGATATGATCACTTGCTCCTTCTTGGCTTCCTCCACTTTGACTTGCTCAATGAGAGAGGAGTGAGCCTTTTCAAGCTTAGAGTGAGCTTTGCCAAGCTTCTCATGGGCTTCCATTAGCCACTCATGAGTAGCATTGAGCTCATCAAAGGATTGCTCACGTGCTTGCCAAGAGACAACCGATTTTTTCTCCTAAGGTTCACGTGCTTGCCAACACGATAGTCCCCGTTGTGTCGACCAACACTTGGTGGTTCAATGGCTAAGAGATGTTTCACAAACCTTGTCCACATGATTAGACACCGCAAGAACCTACCCACAAGTGAGGTACTCAATGACATGAGCAATTTACTAGAGTTACCTTTCGGCACTCCGCCGGAGAAGGCACAACTCCCCTCACAATCACCAGAGACAGCCACGAACAATCACCAACTCGTGCCGATCCTCCACCGCTGCACCAAGCTGTCTAGGTGGTGGCAACCGCCAAGAGTAACAAGAGAAATCCACAGCGCAACATGAATACCAAGTGCCTCTAGATGCAATCACTCAAGCAATGCACTTGGATTCTCTCCCAATCTCACAAAGATGATGGATCAATGATGGAGATGAGTGGGAGGGCTTTGGCTAAGCTCACAAGGTTGCTATGTCAATGAAAATGTGCAAGAGAGTGAGCTTGAGCCGGCCATGGGGCTTAAATAGAAGCCCCCACGAAATAGAGCCGTTGGCTCAAATATTTGGCTGACTACGCATCGACCGGATGCTTCGGTCACAATGCACCGGACGTAGCACCGAACGCTCCAGTCGTGAATACCGGACACGTTCGGTTAGCCAACTGAACGTGTCCGGTAGCTCCTAGACTGCCATGTGTCTAGTTCAAACTAGCCTAGCCATTGCCACCCATTCTGCCGATGATCGGACGCTCAAACATGAATGATCGGACGCTGAGCCGCTGTGTCCGGTCGAGTCCAGTAAGCCTCCATGGCCGATCAGACACGTCAGTTAAAAACTAACCGGACGATGAGCCTCAGTGTCCGGTCAAGTATAGTAAGCATCCACCGACGACCGGACGCGTCTGGTCGCACCGGACCAGACACGGCCAACGTCTGATCGACTGCTCTGCCGAACACTACTTTTTCTGATTCACACCAGACGGGTCCGGTCGCTGAGTACGTCGCCAAATACCGGACGTGTCTGGTCATCATACCAGACACGTCTGGTCACTCTAAAAACAGCGCGACTAACTCTTTTTCAACTCTATCTTCTTCACCCTTGCTCAAATGTGCCAACCACCAAGTGTATCATCTTGTTCACATGTGTTAGCATATTTTCACAAACATTTTCCAAGGGTGTTAGCACTCCACTAGATCCTAAATGCATATGCAATGAGTTAGAGCATCTAGTGGCACTTTGATAACCGTATTCTGATATGAGTTTCACTCCTCTTAATAGTACGGCTATCGATCCTAAATGTGATCACACTCGCTAAGTGTCTCGATCACTAAAACAAAATGGCTCCTACAATTTTACCTTTGCCTTGAGCCTTTTGTTTTTCTCTTTCTTCTTTTCCAAGTTTAAGCATTTGATCATCACCATGCCATCACCATCGTCATGATCTTTGTCATTGCTTCATCACTTGGAGTAGTGCTACCTATCTCATAATCACTTTGATAAACTAGGTTAGCACTTAGGGTTTCATCAATTAACCAAAACCAAACTAGAGCTTTCAATCTCCCCCTTTTTGGTAATTAATGACAACCCTTTCACAAAGATATGAATTGAGATTTTAATTGAATTCATGTTGCTTGCCCAAGCATATCTACCATGTGTAAAAGAGTATGGACAAGTTTCATGAACTCCAAGTGATAGTAATTGCTCCCCCTACATATGTGCTAAGAGTTTGGATTGTAGCTTGCACATATGCTTAGATAGGAAATATAGGAGTCAATTTTTACCACATGATGCTAAGGTATAAGAGATGGACCTTTAAAGTGTGATACCAATCAGAGTGCACCAATATTCCATCCTTAGCATCATTAGTAACTAGACATACATAAAAACTAGAATACCCCATGAGATCAACATTACATGCAAGGGTCTAGTTTCCATAGAATGAACATAAGTCTAGTTACTTAGCCTATGCATGATAGTTTTTCATTTCATCATTCAAACCTATAACTAGCATACACCACACAAGCATGGATATTGAAATTAAGAACTTGTACCATGCAAGCAAATATATGAAATGTTCATTCAAATGCATCATACAAGTTTATGAGCTTGCTCCCCCTACTTGTGTGATCAAAATTTTAATTGATCCCTTTCCTTTATTATATCTCTCCCCCTACATCAAGTACTCCCCTATCACTCATATCTTTGTTTCTCTCCCCCTTTTGTCAACAATTAGCACAAAAGGTGAGCTCAAATTATAGATAGGTTGGGGTGAAACCATGTGAAAGGAGGATCATTTTCCCAATTTGGTTCAATCTAGATTACTTGCAAAAGATATTTAACTCGGTTTGATCCAAGGACAAGCTTCTTCACACCTCCAAATAAGGGTTATCTTGTACCATGTTGAGTTAAACACTTATAGCTCATTTTCTAAATCAAACACTAGGTTTACAAGCCCACAAACATGTCATATGCTACCACTAGATCATTTCCAACATACAAGCAATAGTGGTACCATACAAGCATCAAATTCATTTGATTTTCATGAATGAGCCTATTTAAATGTGAAATATGTCTAGATGCACTAAACAAGTCCTTAGCAACGGATGGATGACATATCAATCAACTTTACCTTGCTTTGCTCGAAGGAGAGGCATGTCATATAGTGGGGGTGCATCAACACATATTAGAGAAGTCAAGTATGTTCAATTCATTCCTTAGCTTGCAAAACCTCTTCTCATCAAGTGGCTTGGTGAATATGTCGGCAAGTTGATCTTTAGTGCCCACACTCTCTATGCAAATATCCCCTTTTTGTTGGTGATCTCTTATGAAATGATGGCGGACATCAATATGCTTTGTTCTTGAGTGTTGAACCGGGTTGTTGGTGAGCTTTACGGCACTTTCATTGTCACATAGCAATGGCACTTGCTTGAACTTGATTCCAAAGTCACTCAAGGTAGCCTTCATCCAAAGTAATTGAGCACAACAACTATCGGCCGAAATGTACTCCGCTTTGGCAGTTGAAAGTGCTACACTATTTTGCTTCTTTGATGACCAAGACACAAGTGATCTTCCCAATAGTTGACATGTGCCCGATGTGCTCTTTCTCTCAACTTTGCATCCCGCATAATCGGAGTCCGAATATCCAATCAACTCAAATCTTGCTCCTTTGGGATACCATAATCCAACATATTGTGTATGCTTCAAGTACCTCAATATTCTCATAGTTGCCTTCAAATGACTTTCTCTTAGTTTGGCTTGAAATCTAGCAAACATGCATACACTAAACATCACATCTGGCCTTGATGCGATCACATAGAGTAGGCTTCCAATCATAGACCAATACATCTTTTGATCCATCATGTTCCCACTAGCATCACTATCTAAGCTTCCACTTGTCCCCATTGGTGTACTAATAGCTTTACTCTCATCCATTTCAAACTTCTTGAGCATGTCCTTGATATACTTGCCTTGACTCACAAATGTACCATTCTTTATTTGCTTGATTTGAAGACCAAGGAAGTAACTAAGTTCTTCAATCATAGACATCTCAAACTCACTTGCCATCATCTTGCCAAACTCCTCACAAAATTCTTGATTTGTTGATCCAAAGATGATATCATCAATATAGATTTGTATTACAAATAAGTCATTTCCAAGCTTCTTAGTGAAGAGAGTGGTGTCAACCTTTCCCATCTTGAATCCCTTAGAGAGTAGGAAATCCCTCAATCTCTCATACCATGCTCTAGGTGCTTGCTTCAATCCATCCAAAGCCTTTCTCAACTTGTAAACATGGTTGGGTTTCTTTTCATCTTCAAAACCAGGAGGTTGCTCGACAAACACAAGCTCATTGATGTACCCATTGAGAAATGCACTTTTTACATCCATTTGGTACAACTTGATATTCTTGGCACAAGCATAAGCTAGCAAGATCCTAATTGCTTCCAATCTTGCAACCGGGGCATATGTTTCTCCAAAGTCAAGACCTTCAACTTGAGTGTAACCTTGAGCCACTAATCTTGCTTTGTTCCTTATTACTATCCCATCTTGATCTTGCTTGTTCCGAAAGACCCACTTAGTTCCAATCACATTATGATCCTTAGGCCTCTCAACTAAATTCCATACTTGGTTTCTTGTGAAGTTGTTTAGCTCTTCATGCATAGCATTGATCCAATCAACATCCCCCAAAGCTTCATCTATCTTCTTAGGTTCAATGGATGACACAAATGAGAAATGCTCACAAAATGAAGCCAATCTTGATCTTGTTTGCACACCTCATGAAATATCACCAATGATAGTGTCCAATGGATGATCTCTTGCAACATTGGTTGGCTGAAGCACTTGCACTTGATTGCTAGCATTTGATTGATCACTTGGTTGAGATGATGAACTAGCCATTTGTTGATCTTGCACATTGCCATCACTAGTGCTTGCTTGGATTTGATCATGAGAACCACTAGCTTGCACATTTGAGTTAGAGAGTACTTGATTCTTGTCATCTTCAACATCAATCACTTCTCTAGGCCTTATGTCACCAATGTCCATGTTCTTCATTGCATTGACCAATTGAGTGCCTCTTACATCATCTAGATTCTCATCTTCCTCTTGGGAACCATTTATTTCATCAAACTCCACATCATGAACCCCCTCAAGAGTACCACTAGCCAAATTCTAAACTCTATAAGCCTTGCTAGTAGTGGAGTAACCAAGCAAGAAACCTTCATCACATTTCTTTTCAAACTTGCTTAATATAGTGCCTTTCTTCAATATATAGCATTTGCAACCAAAAACCCAAAAGTATGCTATGTTGGGCTTTCTTCCATTCAATAGCTCATAAGGTGTCTTCTCCATCATGGGGTGACAATAGAGTCGGTTGCTATAGTAGCAAGCCGTGTTGATTGCTTTGGCCCAAAATGAATGGCTCACATTGTACTCACTCAACATTGATCTTGCCATATCAATTAAGGTTCTATTCTTTCTTTCAACTAGCTCATTTGATTGAGGAGTATACTTGGCCGAGAATTGATGTCTAATTCCAAATTCATCACATAACTCATCAATTCTAGTGTTCTTGAATTCACTACTATTATCACTTCTAACTTTCTTGATTGTTGTTTCAAACTCATTGTGAATGCCTTTGATAAATGATTTGAATGTTGCAAACACATCACTCTTGTCAACAAGAAAGAACACCCATGTGTATCTAGTGAAATCATTGACAATCACAAATCCATATTTGTTTCCACCAATACTAGTGTATGTGGTTGGTCCAAACAAGTCCATGTGCATCAACTCAAATGCCTTAGATGTGCTCATCATGCTCTTTTTAAGATGTGTGTTACCAACTTGCTTTCCAGCTTGACATGCACTACATAGCTTATCCTTCTCAAATGTGACATCTTTCAAGCCTCTAACTAAGTCATGCTTAATCAATTTGTTCAATTGTTTCATTCCAACATGACCAAGCCTTCTATGCCATAACCAACCCATGCTAGACTTAGTAATCAAACATGTTGACAATTGAGCTTCTCTAGCATTGAAATCAACCAAGTATAGATTCTCATATCTAAATCCTTTGAATATCAAGTTAGAGCCATCTACACTTATGATCTCTATATCATCCACACCAAATATGCACTTGAAACCAAGATCACACAATTGAGCTACCGACAATAGGTTGAAGTTCAAGCTCTCTACTAGTAGCACATTGGAAATGCTTGTCGATGCGGGACCCACAGGATACCCCGCAAGGGAGAGAGAAGATCTAGTTCAACTAGGATTCTTCCCATATAATCTTAATAGTAGAACTATTGAGTAATCCTACTCGGAAATCTCATTGTAAACCGACTAGGACTCTGGCCTCCTGGCTATATAAAGGAGGGCAGGGGTCCCTAGATCGGCAGCTACAGATAACCGAAAAATATACAACACAATATATCACAATCAATCCAACGAAAAGGCTAAGGCCGACTGGACGTAAGGTTATTACTCGATCTATGATCGAGGGCCTGAACTAGGATAAATCAGCTGTCTCTTGCGTTAACCATCAAGTTCAGCATACGCCAAAGCCCAAACATACTGCCCTGGGTACCCCCGTGGCAGGCTATCGGTGGTGAAACATCGACAGCTAGCGCGCCAGGTAGGGGACTTTTGGCGACTTTGCATCCGAGAGCTCGATGGACCTCGACAACATAATCTTCCCGACGAGATCAACTTTCATCTTCGGCTCATGGATCTGCGAGGCAGACAACAACGGCAAGCTTCAGGGCCATCTCCTCAAAGATCTAGATCATCATAAAGAATTTCCTATTTCAACAACTACAAAGGATCAGCTCACCAGAAGATTCGCGCAGCTCATAGTATCCGATTCAAGTCAGATTTCATGACCACTCGTATCTGATTCGAATTCAAGCTCCAAGGCGAAGTTTTATCCGAGTGCTTTCAAGAAACTGAGTTCTTTTTTGGCAAGATTCCAGAGCACAACCCAAAACAACTTGGATTACCCTCAGAGTTCTCTCAAGAAGTCGAGTTCTTTTCCATTTGGGCTCGACAACATGGAAAAATCCTATCAGGGACAGTTCGAAAGATCTTTCAATCCAAGATTCGGGATACCACTGACAGGAGCTCAGGAGGATCTCGTGCTAACGATAACATCGCAAGACTGTATCATCCACTAGCCAGGTTCCGTTCCTGAAGGTAGCGGAACCCAACTAGTCGGCACAACAACAACAGCTATTCTACCTTACCAAGAAGGAGACTCGATCTACGACACTGAGGCATCTACTAAAGTTATCAGCGACTCCGACAGCATGAAAGCCAACGCCAATAACAGAACGACTCACGCACGAGAAGTGCTCATGGTTCGACGTCCGTGGTCACCATTAAATCCCCCAGAACCACCCGATGTCAGATCATCAGATGAATCAGAATCCAATATATCACCCTTTGCCCAGGGCAACGATGGAGAAACTGATAGTCAGAAACAAGCTAGAGAAAGAAAAAACAAGTTGAAGCAAGGGCACCAACACCATGCTAGGCAGCGCAGGGAAGCTTGGATCAGGTATGAGTCAGAATTGGCTGAGTACGACAAAAGAAAATCGCAACGAGAAGTCGAAGGAAGACGCGTGGCAAATACGCCTTACGATAAGATTCGAGAAGCATTAGAAGAACTTGGAGCAACTTCACATCCTGGTGAGAAGTATGAACAGCTCTAGGACTTGCTCCGATCGACGGTCCTGAGAACGCATGAAGAGAGAGCTCGATCAAGACTACCTGCCAGATCAACAACCCATAGGCGAGAAGATCAAAATCAAAGGAAATCCGCTTTCGAAAGACTTGGGCCGGGTGGAAGCCATGACGGAGGAAGTAGGAAGGAACATAATCAGGGCCACCGATTTGAACAACCAAGGAAGACTAGGAGTAGAGTACCTACCTAGACAACCTCACAAGATTATTCCCATCAGAACAATAGTGGCCAGAAGAAGGCGCCGAATCTGAATTCAAAGAAACCAAGGCACACGACAGGTTCCCCTGTTTCACGAACAGGCTTGCATTGGTATGATTACCTCACAAATTCAAACCGTCTAACCACTCCAAGTATGATGGCAAAACTGAACCAAGGCAATGGCTCAGAATATATTCGCAATCAATTGAACTAGCCGGAGGAGACGACGATATCAAAACCCTTTTCTTTCCCATGGCACTGGAGGCCATGCCCCTCCAATGGTTCGACAAACTGAACCCAGGATCTATCAGAAATTGGAAGGATTTGCAAAGATCTTTTTGTGAGAATTTCGCAGGAATCATTACACACCCAATCACTCATGCAGAACTAAAAGGACTCAAGCAAAAGGGAGGTGAAAGTCTTAGAAATTACTATCGACGATTCGGTGAACTACGAGCTCAAGTGCATGACATAACCGAACGAGAAGTAATTGAAGCTTTCTCCCACGGAATCATGGCTAGGTGGCAATTTCAAGACTTCTGCAAAGAAAATCCGAGAAACAATGAAGAATTCAGACGAACAGTAGAAAAGATGATTACTGCAGAAGAAAAAACACGAGAGAGGTTCCCGGACAGAAGCAACCAGGACAACTCGGACAAGCAAAATCACCGAAATAGCAGACATCAAGAAAGAAAATGTAGACCAGACAATACTGTGGCAATGGCCGACAAATCAAAGAAGTTTTCCAAACCCAGAAGATATGATGACATTGAAAACATACGTTGCCCATTGCACCCTAGTGGGAGGCACACCATCGGAAATTGCTACACTTTCAATGATCGATACACAAGAAAAGATAGTAAGAAAAACACCAAAGAGGACAATCAGAAAAGAGAAGAAGACAACCACGAGGACAAAGGATTCCAAAAACCCAGGGGAACGGTAGCAGTGATCTTCTCAGGGGCTCCGGATTGCAGAAGCAAACATCAAGAAAAACTAGCACTGCGGACCATTATGACAGCAGAACCGGCTACACCAAGATACCTCAATTGGTCACAGTATCCTATCCAATTTACCAGAGAAGACCAATGGACTAGCATGGGAAACGCAGGCCATTATCCACTGGTTCTAGATCCGACTATTGCTGGTATGACCGTCACCAAAGTACTAATCGATGGAGGAGCTAGACTCAACATCATCTTTTCAGAAACTCTAAGGAAAATGGGACTACAACTCGCCGGGATGATCACGCCAACAAGCACACCTTTTTACAGAATAGTACCTAGCAAAGCAGCCATGCCACTCGGACAAATTACTTTACCCGTTACATTTGGAACTCCTTCAAACTACCGAACAGAGTTTATCAAATTTGAGGTCGCCGACTTCGATTCGTCATATCATGCAATCCTCGGACGTCTAGCACTGGCAAAATTCATGGCAATACCACATTATCCGTACTTACTGCTTAAGATGCCAGGACCCAACGGTATCCTTTCTCTTCGAAGCGATTTGAAGCGTGCTTTTGACTGCGACGTTCAGGCAATCCAAATTGCAGCTAAAGCGTAAGCCGACAATGGAAGAAAAGAAATAGCCACAATCGCCGCAGAGACAAGCCAAGAAGAATTAGAAATACCGGCTAAAAAGCCCAGCATCATCGCACCACCAAAAGAAGCCGACGTCAAGCAAATCGACTTAGGCACAGGCGATACCTCCAAGACAGCAACCATCAGTGCTCACCTCTCGGCAAAATAGGAACTCGCGCTCACCAACTTTCTTCGGGACAACAAAGATATCTTCGCTTGGAAGCTGGCCGACATGCCAGGAGTCCCAAGGGAGTTGGCTGAGCACAGAATTGATGTTAATAAAAGCTTCAAGCCTGTAAAGCAACGGCTACGACGATTCTCACCCGACAAAAAGGCAGCAATTAAAAAGGAAATAACAAAACTGATGGCAGCCGGATTCATCAAGGAGATCCTTCATCTAGACTGGCTAGCAAATCCGGTCCTTGTGCAGAAGAAAAACACGGACGAGTGGCGCATGTGCGTCGATTACACGGATCTCAACAAACATTGCCCAAAAGATCCGTTCGGGCTACCACGCATTGACCAGATAGTTGACTCAACAGCAGGATCTGCACTATTATCTTTTCTCGATTGCTATTCAGAGTATCACCAGATCGCACTAAAAGAACAAGACCAGAGCAAGACATCTTTCATCACCCCGTTTGGTGCCTACTACTACAAGACCATGTCGTTTGGACTAAAGAACGCTGGCGCCACGTACTAAAGAGCTATCCAGACTTGCCTTGGGAATCAAATCGGTGAAAATGTGGAAGCATACGTGGACGATGTGGTGGTGAAAACAAAGAACCCAGACACTCTAATTGAAGATTTAAAGCAAACCTTCGAAAACTTGAAGAGATGGAGATGGAAATTGAACCCAAATAAATGTGTATTTGGAGTTCCCTCAGGACAACTACTTGGATTTTTGGTCAGTCAGCGCGGGATCGAAGCCAGCACCAAGCAAATTCGAGCTATAACAGAAATGGGCCCACCTAGAAGTGTCAAAGATGTGCAAAAACTAACAGGATGCATGGCGGCCCTCAACCGCTTCATATCAAGACTCGGCGAAAAGGGGTTACCTTTCTTTAAACTACTAAAGAAGACAGACAAGTTCGAGTGGACAATAGAGGCCGACGAAGCTTTCAAAAAACTTAAAGAATACCTCACCTCGTCGCCTATCCTGACACCTCCAAAGAAAGATGAAGAGATGATGCTATATATTGCGGCGACTCCTACCGTAATCAGCACGGCAATAGTCATAGAAAGAGAAGAACAAGGGCGCGTGTATAAAGTGCAACATCCCGTATACTACATCAGTGAAGTACTGTCAGAATCCAAAATCTGGTACCCGCATGTACAAAAACTACTCTACGCTCTACTCATCACCTCACGGAAGCTTCGCCACTATTTCGAAAGCCACAAGATTACCGTGGTGACAGATTTTCCACTCGGAGACATCCTACACAATAAAGATGCCACGGGGCGCATATCCAAGTGGGCAGTTGAAATCGGAGCTCTTGACATCAATTTCACCCCACGGAAAGCAATCAAATCTCAAGCCCTCGCTGATTTCATGGCCGAATGGACAGAGATTCAACGGCCTTTATCAGATACAATCCTTGACCACTGGAAGATGTACTTTGATGGATCACTCAAACTAGGCGGGGCCGGCGCAGGCGTTCTCCTCATTTCTCTAGAAGGAAAACAACTCAAGTACGTCCTTCAAATATTGTGGCAAGCTACAAATAACGAAGCAGAATATGAAGCCCTCATCCACGGGTTACGAGTGGCAATTACCCTCGGAATAAAGAGATTACTCATATACGGCGATTCAGCAGTAGTCATCAACCAAGTCAACAAAGATTGGGATTGCACAAAAGAAAACATGGGTGCTTACTGTGCTGAAATACGGAAACTTGAAAAACATTTCCAAGGATTAGAAATTTTACACGTCCTGCGTGATTCCAACATTGCAGCAGATGTCCTTGCCAAGCTCGGATCAGACAGAGCGAAGGTTCCACCTGGCGTATTTATAGAAGAGCTATCAGTTCCCTCTATAAAACAACCCGGTGAAACAACCCATGAAATTCAGGCTAAAGACGTTCAGATCTTGGTAATCAACACTTCATGGAGCCAAGTTTTCATCGACTATATCAAAGAAAATAAATTGCCAGCAGATAAAGCAGAAGCCACCCAAGTTGTTCGCAGGAGCAAAAACTACGTTCTAGTAGGAGATAGACTTTACAGAAGAGCAGCATCATCAGGAGTACTCCTAAAATGTGTCTCATTTGAAGAAGGCAAAGAGATCCTAGATGAAATACACTCAGGTTGCTGTGGAAATCATGCCGCTTCAAGGACACTGGTTGGCAAAGCATTTTGCACCGGATTCTACTGGCCAACCGCTTTGAAAGACGCAGAGGAACTTGTCAGAAAATGCAAAGGTTGTCAAATGTTTGCAAGACAAGCCCATGTACCAGCTCACAATCTTATCTGCATCCCACCCGCTTGGCCCTTTTCCTGCTGGGGGCTAGATCAAGTGGGACCCCTGAAGAAAGTAAAAGGCGGCTTCGAGTACATCTTCGTAGCAATCGACAAGTTCACCAAGTGGATTGAATACAAACCACTCACGAAGTACAGCGCAACCAAAGCAGTCGAGTTCATACAAGACATTATGCACCGCTTCGGCATGCCCAATCGAATCATCACAGATCTAGGCTCCCCCTTCACAGCTACGGAATTCAAAAGCTGGGCACAAGACTGCGGTTTTAGTATAGACTATGCGTCTGTTGCACATCCAGAAGCCAACGGACAAGTAGAAAGGGCCAATGGACTCATACTAGCCGGATTAAAACCAAGGTTATACGAAGAACTAGTGGACTATGGGTCCAAATGGATTGAAGAATTACCAAAAGTAGTATGGGGGCTACGAACTCAAATAAGTAGAGCAACGGGCTACTCACCTTTCTTCCTAGTTTACGGGTCAGAGGCCGTACTACCTGCCGACTTGATCTGGACATCACCAAAGATAGAACAATACGATGAAGGAGAAGCAGAACACACAAGAAGATTAGAACTCGACAGCTCAGAAGAAGTCAGAGTAAACGCTACCCTCCAATCAGCCAGATACCTACAAGGTCTAAGATGACACTACAACAAGAGTACCCATCCTCGATCACTACAAGTCGGAGACTTAGTGCTAAGAAGGATACAAAAGACTGACGGACGACATAAGCTACTCAGTCCATGGGAAGGTCCGTTCATTGTCACAAAAGTCACCGGACTAGGCACATACAAGTTAATAACCGAAGATGGAAAAGAAGTCAGCAATACATGGCACATCAGCCAGTTAAGAAGATTCTACGCATAAAAACAACTCAAGATAAAACAGATATGCAAGCCACAAGGGACCAACATTCACAATCGACGAAGGACGATATTCTTCAACAACATATGTATTATTCATGATCAATAAAGATGACATTCATCCACAGCATGTCTTGTCATGACTTCCAACGAGTTGTTTTCACGAAACAAAAAGCAAAATGGCTAAAAACATGCCTAAGCATCCCGGCCGAGAGCAAAATAGCTGAAAAGACGCTTGAGCCCGCCGATGAGGGTAGCTAAAAGCTAACACCCGAAACAAAAAGCAAAATGGCTGAAAACATGCCTGAGCATCCCGACCGAGAGCAAAATAGCTGAAAAGACGCTTGAGCCCGCCGATGAGGGTAGCTAAAAGCTAACACCCAAAACAAAAAGCAAAATGGCTGAAAACATGCCTGAGCATCCCGGCCGAGAGCAAAATAGCTGAAAAGACGCTTGAGCCCGCCGATGAGGGTAGCTAAAAGCTAACACCTGAAACAAAAAGCAAAATGGCTGAAAACATGCCTGAGCATTCCGGCCGAGAGCAAAATAGCTGAAAAGACGCTTGAGCCCGCCGATGAGGGTAGCTAAAAGCTAACACCCGAAACAAAAAGCAAAATGGCTGAAAACATGCCTGAGCATCCCGGCCGAGAGCAAAATAGCTGAAAAGACGCTTGAGCCCACCGATGAGGGTAGCTAAAAGCTAACACCTGAAACAAAAAGCAAAATGGCTGAAAACATGCCTAAGCATTCCGACCGAGAGCAAAATAGCTGAAAAGACGTTTGAGCCCGCCGATGAGGGTAGCTAAAAGCTAACACCCGAAACAAAAAGCAAAATGGCTGAAAACACGCCTGAGCATCCCGGCCGAGAGCAAAATAGCTGAAAAGACGCTTGAGCCCGCCGATGAGGGTAGCTAAAAGCTAATACCCGAAACCAGTCGACCGAAATTTAACTTCAAAAGACCCTCCAGCTCTTCGTTCTGAAAAGCAAGAGGCTCGGGGGCTACATCTAGATAGGAATACTTTTTCCTCAGAAAAGCACAAGCGCCACTCAAGAAAGCACTCGGATGCCGAAGTTTGTCAAGGCAACATTCTATGCCGAGTCGTTTCACATAGCGCAAGCGAAAGGTTGTCAACGCAAAGATCTACATCTAACAAGTCATAGCGCGGACAAAGCACTCGACGGATCACAAAAGAGGAAGAAAAGAAAAGTACTCGACAAATCAAGGGGTCTCGTCAGGATAACACATAGAGTTTTTTACGGAGCAGAGACGAAAATAGGACAAAGTACCCAGCAAGTCAAGTAACTTCGACCACACCCAGGCAAAGAATACATCAACGAAAATAAAGAATCTTCATTTAAAGAGGAATGTAATATTACAAGAGGCTGATCAATCGGATCAGGCATTGTCATCAGGAAGGGAAATGTCAATATTTAGACTGTCTACAACCCTACTGGCTAAACCTTCGACCTCAGGCTCCATCCTCTCAACGGCGTCAAGGTATTCTGGGCTTTCAGCTTCCTCTACTATCTTGGACAGAGGCGCCTCTGGAGCAAGGACCCGGACCTGGGCTAGCACATTCTTGGTACATACTTGGGCACACTTCTTCGCGAACTCCTGGAAACGAGTCAGAATCCGGGGAATGAACTGTGCCCAAGATTGCCCGTCATCCGCTGGAGTCCGGAGAACATCGGCTACTGAACGAAAAGATTTCCACAAAACGTTCCAATTTTCAGTAGCCGTCGCCAGCTTCCCGGACAAGCCTTCAATAGTTTTTTGGGCCTGCACAAGATCTCTGTCAGCTCCGCGCCTAATCAGCTTAGCAAGGGCGAGTTCTTCCTCAGCATGAGTAATTACCTCCTCAGCCTTGTTATGACTAGAGCGGACAAGAGCCTTCATTTCATCGATACTCTCCGAGAGCTTCTGCTTCTCAACTCGGAGAACTAGACAGGACACCCAAGAATAAGTCAGCAGAAAAAGAAGTCAAAATACAAGAAGAAACAGGCAGAACCCACGGCACCTTTGCATTCATTCTTTGCAGACTCCACCACAGCATCTCTCTACTTCTCCGTCTCCACTACCCGGGCACGAAGGGTCTTCTCCTCCTTTCGGTGCATTTGACGCTCTGTCTCCAACTCAGCCCGGAGAAGGTCGAGATCGGCTTTCAGAGCATCCACCTCAGAAGACAGCTTTCTCTCATTTTCAGATGAGAAAAAGAAGCCAGAATGATCACGAGATAAAGACTGAGCGAAAAGAGGCAAAAAGAAACAAGGCGTAAGGACAGAAGAAAAACAAGCACGTAAAAAAAAGAGTGGCAGTAAAACCTACCTGAAGCTTTTCACCAAAAGAAGTCATGAGGGTCGACAACCTCCCCCAGGCTGTGGTCAACTCCGATAACCGATGAGTGGCATCGAACTGTTGCACCACGCCACCAGAAAAAGAGGGACCGCCAGAAGCAAGAGAAGGGGAAGGAGAGGCCAGCTGGGGTGAAGAAGGAGCAACCAAAGCAACCTCCAGAGAAGCCAGAGCCAAACCCTTAGAAGGACCCGGCACGACGGCCACAGTCACCTCCAGAGCGGCCAAATCCGCAACTTCGCCAGGTAGCTCCAAAGCCCCCGCAGCAACTTCAGCAACAGAATGTTGTGAGTCCTGAGGCTCAGAACTCGTTGGCACGGTGGGAGGCAGAGAAGAAGTCGATGAAGAAACGAGAGAAGACGAAACACTAAAAGTGATAAAAGGAAGCACCGATAAGAACCAGAAGAAGGAAGAAAGAAGCCAAAAAGATAAAAGCCAGGATTTACTCACCCGACTACTTTCTTCTTTGCGAAGCCAAAAGAAGGCCTCGTAGGGGGAACCATGACGGCGAAAATGTCCCCACCACCCGGCGACAGAAGCGGGATAGCCGACAATGGAGCCGCGGAAGAAGCCGGAGCTGGAACCATGAAAGAACTCCGCACCGGAGGAGCGGTAGAGCTCGGGACAGAGGCAACCAAAGAACTCGACACCGGAGCTTCAGAAGAAGTCAGCGCGGGAGCCTCGGAAGAACTCACAACCGACCTCCGATTACTTCAAAAAGTTCAAGACTAAAAGTCAAGATAAAGAAGAGAAATTCAATGCAGCAGGAATATGAAAAACAACTCACCGCCGCATGATGAGGGGTACTTCATCATCCTCTTCTTCCTCAGCTAAGGAAACCAGAGCACCTGCTGAAAAGAGAATAAAAAGCACTCGGATCAAGAGAGAAACATGAAAATAAAGGAACAAAGAGTATTAAATGTGCTCACCTAAGAGCATGCTAGCAACGACTGGAGTACCTGAGGGAGTACTTGGTTTGCGAGGCTTCTTGGAGACAGGCAGGCCAGATGAAGACCCATCCGTTCGACCCCTCTTCGGGACACTGCGAGGACCACGAGGGACTAGACGAGGAACATATTCTTCATATACATCAACAAATCTGGAAGAAACCCTAGGAAGGGCCGTAGAGGTTTGGGACTTACTAATTGCAGAAGTTCCAGCTAGACGATCCCCAGTCTCCGCCACGGCAGGGAGAACATCAAGGGGGATCGGATCGACAAAGTTCCGCCCAAGCTCCTGCGAAAAAAAAATAAAAAAAAAATAAAACACCAAGACAAGGAAAAGCTAAGCAAGAACGGATGCAGCAAGAGTACATAAAGTACTCAAACAAAAAGATAGACAACTCACAGCTGGGGGCGGGTTGATGGCTGAGAACTCGGAGATGGCAGGAGGAATGACGCTCACTCCTTTTAGCATCTTCTGGAGGCACTCGAGTACCTCCTCACCGGTCAGCTCAAGAGCTGGGACCATGCGTGAAGGATCCTCGGCCCCAGAATACTCAAAGCCAAGATGCTCCCGCTCCTTCAAAGGCTGAACCCGGCGACAGAGAAAGCTCGAAACGATACCGAAGCCGGTCAAACCCTACTGTTTCAGCATGCTAATCCTATCAAGGAGTGGCTGGATCACTTGAATCTCAGCAGGTGACTCAAGCTTCTTGTCCCATCGGTCATTCACCACAGGACCAGATCCAGAGTGGATGACAAGAGAAGGGATCAAATTGGCAGCGTAGAACCACTCGGCACGCCAATCTTTGACAGAATTGACCAGGTCATAATCAAAAAACTTAATTTTGAGACCCTGGCAAAACTGAATCCCGTAACCGCCAAGGGCGCTGGTTTCTTCACGGCGGGGTTGAGGTTTCAGACGAAAGAAAAAGTGAAAAAGAGATAGAGAAGGAGGGATTCCAAGGAAAGCTTCGCAAAGATGAATGAAAACAGAAAGATGGAGAACGGCGTTGGGGGTTAGGTGGTTCAGACTAACCCCGAAATAACCAAGAAACTGATGAAGGGAAGCGGAAGCAGGAAGGCAAAGTCCGGCGCGGACAAAAGAAACAAAGAGGACAATCTCACCAGGACCCAGAGCTGGAACCCGATGCTCACCCGGAACTCTCCATTCAGCGATGACTTTGCTTTGGATCAAGCCGTCGCTAACGAGCTCACGCAGCTGGTCTTTGCTTGTTGTTGGAGCTGGCCAAACCTTCTAAGCAGCCCTCATGGCCACGAACTCCTGGTTTTCGATCAAAGAGAGGGATGACTCCTCGTCCATGAAGGTCGCCTAGGACTTGCTTGCGGTTTTCTTCTTTCCCATGAACTGGCGGAAGCAAAAAAGGCACTAAGGAAGATGAAGCTAGGATGATGGTGCTCGGGAGATGGCGACGATGACGGCGGCGGATTTCTGAGAGCTAGGGTTTAAAGGCAAGAGCTGGGCAGCAAGGGAAAGGAAGATAAAAGGTCTTTAAATAGATTTTTCAGTGATACAAACGGCCCACAAGGCCCGTTAAAACACAATGTGGGAACGCAACGATCCATTTACCGACGCAGCTAAAACAACGGAGGGCACAAATCCACACAACGGTACAAACCAATGGGCAGATTTCAGACTTATCCGTCCAGCACCACGGTAGGGTTATCAGATCGCTACAAGAACAACCCGTCAAACCAAGAAGAAAGAAAGAAGAAAGAAAGGGCTACCTCACGAGGAACAAAAGAACCCGGTTATGTAAGAAAGAACTCGGTAGTCTCATGAACGACAGGGATCACAATAGAAAAGTCAAAGACAACTCAGAAGACAAGATTCATTACATTACAAGCGACTTCAAAAATAGAAGATTACAAATCTTACAAGACCCAACAAACTCGGCACCACGAAAAGCAAAGTAGCAAAGAGGAACACGGACACGACTAGGCTCTAGAATGACTACGTGTCCCAAATTGCTACTCGGAAGGACAAACCGCCATCAGCCGCACTGTTTTCTTCAAAGGACAGACGCAGTACATCCAAGGCAGAAATCGGCAGCACGGCAGGGCAACATGGAGCAGAGAAGGCCGGCGGGCATCTGTCTACCCAAGACCGATGTGATGCTAGATATGGTGTTGATCTGCACCGGACAGTCTCAAGACAGGCGACGAGGATCAACCCAGAACTGCCGAATGAAGGAACAAAGCCCACATCACAAGACTTCCTCCAACTACCACCACGTACATCCTAGCACAATGCTGTCGCGGGATTAGCCTACCTCTAATCCCTATCACAAGACTTCCTCCAGCTACGACAAGACACACAGGAACTACAAAATATGCCCGGGGGCTGCTCTACTTCACAAACTACCATTTTCATGACCACGAAGGTTTCAACAGAATGTCCAATGGATGAAAACAAGCACTCCGGGACAGTATTTATAGACCAAAGGAGCGGCGCACATGGACTAGGAGTACCAACGAAATAAGCCTAACAAAGGACACAGTGAAGAGACATGACTCAATAATGGATGACTCAGGCGAGAGGAAACAGTACTCGAAGACGGGCATATTCGGAAGAATATACCAGCACAGTACAACCCGTGAACAAAAGGCATTTACACTCAACCACCACCATACAACTACATCTGACAACAGCAGACTATCAAAGAATAGGCCAAGACCTCGCATCCGAGTTCTTCCTGAACAAAACAACACGGATATACGCTCGAGGGCTCGGCCAGCATCATAGCTTAATCAACACTAAGCTAGGGAACCCGGCCTTCATTTCAACTACTCTCGGAGGCTCGGAACCAAAGACAAAGGACCAAGAATACAAGAAACTCAAGACTACAACGACGACGACACATCAAGACTCTTCGTCCGACTTCTTTTCTAAAGAGAAGAACTCGGAGAAAGCACGGGGCTGCGGGATAGACCCTCCAACTTTTGCAAGCAAAAGCAAGAGGCTCGGGGGCTACACTCAGTGAGTGTAATTTCACCCAAAAAGAACTCGGACATAAGCTTGGAGGCCGCATACCGCAGAACTACTCGGATGATGGTTTAATCCAAGACTAAAGGGCCGCTTCGGAAAAATGCCGCGGAACTACTCGGATGATGACCTAATCTAAGTCTTGGGGACTACTTCAGAACACAAATTTTCAAACAACATAAAAGATCAAGACCCTCCAACTTTTTGTTCCAAATAGCAAGAGGCTCGGGGGCTACACTCAGTGAGTGCCCTTTTTCTTCGAAAAAGCGCACGTCACCAAAAGACTTCCTCAACGCAGACCATTTCAAGACATTACGACAAAAAGAACCCGGAACGAGCCATATTCGAGTTCTTTTTGATAAAACTTCAACGAACAATCAGAACAACTTCAAGACAAGATCCTCCAGCTCCTTGTTCCAAATAGCAAGAGGCTCGGGGGCTACAACCAGATGGATGTATTTTTTCTTTAGAAAAGCACTCACCACTCAAAGATCCCAAGAAGCGCTACAAGGTTTCACTCCAGAAAGCACCTGGATGACATCTTGTTCCTACTCAACAAGACTTAAAGGAGTAGAGTGAGACTTTCAGAGCTCAACCATGAAGTGCTCGGGGGCTTGTCGATGCGGGGCCCACAGGATACCCTGCAAGGGAGAGAGAAGATCTAGTTCAACTAGGATTCTTCCCATGTAATCTTAATAGTAGAACTATTGAGTAATCCTACTAGGAAATCTCATTGTAAACTGACTAGGACTCTGGCCTCCTGGCTATATAAAGGAGGGCAGGGGTCCCTAGATCGGCAGCTACAGATAACCGAAAAATATACAACACAACATATCATAATCAATCCAACGCAAAGGCTAAGGCTGACTGGACGTAAGGTTATTACTCGATCTACGATCGAGGGCCTAGACTAGGATAAATCGGCTGTCTCTTGCGTTAACCATCGAGTTCAGCATACGCCGAAGCCCGAACATACTGCCCCGGGTACCCCCGTGGCAGGCTATCGGTGGTGAAACATCGACAATGCTCAAGTCATTGGATATTGCAATCTTACCAAGCCATTTGACCTTGCCTTTGCCATTGTCACCAAATGTGATACTATCAATCCCATTGCTCTTGCTTTCATTGATTGAATTGAACATTCTTGGATCACCGGTCATGTGTTGTGTGCACCCACTATCAAGCACCCAATGCCTTCCTCTGGCTTTATAATTTACCTACAAAAGAAGATCAATTCTTTTTAGGTACCCAAACTTACTTGGGTCCTTATAGGTTAGTTACCAAGGTCTTTGGTACCCAAATGGCCTTCTTCTTTGGGCCCACAATTGGTGTACCAATGAACTTAGCATTCATACCGTTGGCACCCTTGTAAAGCATGTAACAAGAATCAAATTTGATGGAGGATACATTAGGTAGCTTGTTCTTGTTAGTCTTGGAATTTTGCTCTATATGCCCAACTTGCTTGCATCTATTGCAAAACCGACCATTGCCCTTCACAAAGCTAGCTTTGGGAGTGATAAATGCCGCCTTGCCTTTCTTGGGGGTATAGCCTAATCCCTCTTTGTTGAGAGAAAACCTTTGGCTACCCAAGCACTTTAGCAAGTGGGCATCTCCACCATAGGCATTGCCTAAGGCACGAGTGAGCTCATTCACCTCCTTCTTGAGGGTCTCATTTTCCACTTTTAGTGAGTTTTCACAAGTGAGACCATCACTCAAGGGTGAAGTGGAAGTGGTAGTGCTACAAGAAGTGTTAGTGGGAGCAACAAAAATAGATTCATCAATAAGATCATATGTTAGTCCCACATCACATGATATGATCACTTGCTCCTTCTTGGCTTCTCCACTTTGACTTGCTCAATAAGAGAGGAGTGAGCTTTTTCAAGCTTAGATTGAGCTTTGCCTAGCTTCTCATGGGCTCCTCATCATCATCATTCCTACAAGAGTCATTTTCACATTCATCATCATCACTCTCATCATATTTTACCTTGGTAGGCTTTGCCATGAGACATGTCGATGGAGTGTCGAAGATGGAGAGCTTCTTATTGATGGCGATGCTTGCTAGTGCTCTCTTGATAGATTTCTTGTCATCATCACTAGAGCTATCATCATCTGAGGAACCATCACTATCCCAAGTGACTACATAGCCTCCACCCTTCTTCTTTTGGAAGGTCATTCTCTTCTCCTTCTTCTCCTTTTCATTCTTATCTTTCTTGTGCTTCTTCTTCTCATCTTCATCATTATCACTATTATAGGGACAATTTGCTATAACATGATCGGGGATCTTGCAATTGTAGCATCTTCTCACATACTCTTTGCTCTTGGTGTGATCTCTTCTCTTTCTTACACCATAGCCCTTCTTCATGAATTTTCCCATCTTGCGGACAAATAGGGCCATAGCTTCATCATCAATATCACTAAGATCATCATCATCGCTTGATTCTTTCTTGGACTTGCCCTTGTTCTTGGATGATGATGAGCTAGCCTTAAATGCTATACTCTTCTTCTTCTTGTCTTCTTCTTCCTTCTTGTCATCCTTGTCATTCCCCTCCCTTTCGACGCGGTATGTCTCTTGGGTCATGACATCACCTAGTACTTGGTTGGGGGTAATCTCCTTCAATCCTCCTCTTATGATGAGCAATCTCAATATCTCAAATCTTGGAGGTAGGCACATCAAGAACCGATGAGAGACATCATCATCCTTGATCTTCTCTCCCAATGCCTTCAAATCATTGATAATCACTTGCAAACGATGAAACATCTCCGGAATGCTCTCATCTTCCTTCATCTTGAAGCTTGTCAATTTATCCTTGAGGATATACAACTTGGCACTATTCACCACCGGTGTGCCCTCATATGTTTCCTCCAATCTCTTCCACACCTCATTTGCTCTTTCACAATCCTTGATTTGCTCAAACACCTTGGAATCAATGGCATTATATATGGTGTTGAGAGCCATTGTATTGCATTGCTGGTTGATCTTATCTTGGTTGGTTGGATCATCGGGATCAATGATAGCATAGTCATTTTCAGTCACTTCCTATACTTGATCATTGATTGAACCAAGATACATCCTTATCTTTCTCTTCCAATAGTCATAGCATGTGCCACCAAAGAAAGGTGGTTTGCCCCCCACATGGTTGAACACAACTTGAGCCAAAATTTGACACCGAGGTTATTAAGCCTTTAATCAAACGGTGACCACGTCTCTGATACCACTTGAAAGGTCCTAATATGGCTAGAGGGGGGGTGAATAGCCTATTAAAAATCTACAAATCAACTAGAGCAATTTGATTAGTATGACAAATAACGAAATGCAAACTTGCTCAAGCTCTACAAGGGTTGCAAGCCACCTATCCAACAATTCTAGTTGCAATGATAGCTAGACACACAATTAGTTATGATACTACTCACTAAGAGCTCTCAATCTTTCTACTCTAAAGAGCTCCACTAAGCAAACTTAAATAGCAAAGCAAGCTCTCAAATCTAATTACACTAAAGAGCTTGCTACAACTAATTTGCAAGAATGTAAACGAGTGAGTAGGATGGTTATACCGCCGTGTAGAGGAATGAATCAATCACTAGATGTATATGAAACCAATCACCGGAAGAATATCAAATGGCAAGAGACAACCAATTTTTTCCTGAGGTTCACGTGCTTGCCAACACGCTAGTCCCCGTTGTGTCAACCAACACTTGGTGGTTCGGTGGCTAAGAGGTGTTTCACAAACCTCGTCTACATGATTGGACACCGCAAGAACCTACCCACAAGTGAGGTAACTCAATGACATGACTCATGAGCAATTTACTAGAGTTACCTTTCGGCACTCCACCAGGGAAGGTACAACTCCCCTCACAATCACTGGAGACGGCCACAAATAATCACCAACTCGTGCCGATCCTCCACCGTTGCACCGAGCCATCTAGGTGGTGGCAACCACCAAGAGTAACAAGCGAAATCTGCAGCGCAACACGAATACCAAGTGCCTCTAGATGCAATCACTCAAGCAATGCACTTGGATTCTCTCCCAATCTCACAATGATGATGGATCAATGATGGAGATGAGTGGAAGGACTTTGGCTAAGCTCACAAGGTTGCTATGTCAATGAAAATGTGCAAGAGTGTGAGCTAGAACCGGCCATGGGGCTTAAATAGAAGCCCCCACAAAATAGAGCTGTTGTACCCCTTCACTGGGTACTGATCGGGGTGACCGGACGCTCCGGTCCAGTTGACCGGACGCTTGATCCAGCGTCCGGTCACCCAATGTAAGCCACATGTCATTCTGAGTTAAACCTAAGCCGCCAGATCTCAACGGCTATTAACTGACCGGATGCTTCGGCACAAGTGACCGGACACTCAGACCCCAGTGTCCGGTCATTTCTAGTAAGCTCCTAAAACCGTCTTTTACCGACCGGACACGTCCGGTCATGCTTGACCGGACATAGACCAGCATCCGGTGCTTAACCCTAGTCACTATGCCATTCGACAACTCGACCGGACGTAGCCCTTCAACGTCCGGTCGCTGGGTGATCCAGCGTCCGGTCAGTTGACCGACGCCAGCATCTTTGCGACCAACTCCATTTCACTTCAAACTTCTTCACCCTTGCTCATGTGTGCCAACCACCAAGTGTATCACCTTGTACACATGTGTTAGCATATTTTCACAAATATTTTCAAGGGTGTTAGCACTCCACTAGATCCTAAATGCATATGCAATGAATTAGAGCATCTAGTGGCACTTTGATAACCACATTTTGATATGAGTTTCACTTCTCTTAATAGTACGGCTATCTATCCTAAATGTGATCACACTCATTAAGTGTCTTGATCACCGAAACAAAATGGCTCCTATAATTTTACCTTTGCCTTGAGCCTTTTGTTTTTCTCTTTCTTCTTTTCTAAGTTTAAGCATTTGACCATCACCATGCCATCACCATTGTCATAATCTTCGCCATTGCTTCGTCACTTGGAGTAGTGCTACCTATCTCATAATCACTTTGATAAACTAGGTTAGCACTTAGGGTTTCATCAATTAACCAAAACCAAACTAGAGCTTTCACCCGTGCGTACGCGTCCACGGGGGATGCGAGGTCGTAGGGGAACCGATCGCATGGCGGTTGCGGTGAGGACAACGGGGTCCCTCCGGAGAGTCGACGGAAGATATTAAATAGCGAGTAAAGAACAATATGTATGTTACTCACAGTGGGGTTTGAGCCTAGTGTGGGCTTGGAGCGTAGCGCAAGTGTCTCATCATTGAGGTTGCTAGGTGGCCCGGAGCCAACGGAGGGCGCTCCTCCTCTGACGGGCGCCAGGACAAGTGCCTCCTTGCGAAGGCAAAGCACGCCGAGCTTGTCGGCGATGAAGTTTAGGCTTCCGAAGAGGAAGGTCTGGGATGGCTCGAAGATGGAAGGAACCCACATCCCAACAGGTGGGAGCATGGGAAACTCCAGCGAGCCGAAGCAAATCGTATCGCTTCAGCCCGTCATGACGAAGTTGGCGGAAAGGTGGGAATAAGAAGGGGGTGTTAAAGGTCCGGTCGGGCTCTGGACCGAAAGGCCAAGAGTGATGGGAGCTCCTACGTGCGCTAAGTATTGGAACGTATACTTTTTATAGCTTTAGAGTTCTATAGTTGTAGAGCTGTTCGAGTGCTCAAAATGTCTAAAGCTTAGCAGAGAGAGAGTCGGAATGACCGCCCTTCGTTGGGAGAGAGCGCGTCCCCTTTTATAGGTAAAGGGGATGGCCTTACAAGTGAGAAAGTGAGAGAGAGTGTGTGTGTGCTCGTGTTTTACTAAGTCTTGTTGCCCACGTTGTTAGGTACAAGATGATCGTCGGCGCCCACAATACTGCTCATGTCAGACGCGTGTGGCAGGCTTTACCGTGTTCGCCTGGTATGGTAAATGACGGCGCCCACAACACTGTAAGACAAATGCCGGCACCCACAACACTGTTTGGGTTCTGACATGCCTAGATGGTTGCAAAGCATCCTTCTGGCATGGCCTGGCGGTACTGTCTTGTAGGTGTGTAGGGTACGATCCTCGAAATTACGGTTGACTTGAGCGCCTTGCCTTATCTGCTCCGCCTGATTCTTGGGTCCTCACCGAGCGGGCATCCCCGATCGGTTGTTCCTAGTCGACTCCGACCGCGCCGGTCGGAGAAGATCTGTAAGCAGAGGTTCGGTGTATTCCTGGTTGAAAAAGCGGGTCGGAGTCAGAAGCGAGTGTTGTTCCCTCCTTGGTCAGGCCTTCCGGTCTGAGACTGGATCGCTCTTTCGGCCTATCGTTAGGTATCTAGGCCGGCCCAGGAGTCATGCGTTTGTTGTAATGTCGTCTACTGGGCCGAGCTTTTGCTAGAAAGCGGGCCCATCGGGACGCTGGGTTTATGAACCCAACAGGATGCAAGTGGATTATTAGAGCTAGAACTTAGAGAGATAACAGTGTCAGCGTATAAATTACTAACTATTTTTTGTTCTAGAATATGTCACTATTTTTATCTAGTTAACCTGTTGTTATGTGGTTTGTATGAAACTTAGTTCATAAATATAGTCTAATGTTGGCTTGCTTGCTTGCTTGTTTGTTTGTAGATACAAATAAACTCTAATGTGCATACTCGTGCCTCAAGAAGGAGAACTTTGAATAGGATGGCATCGTAGGCATGGATTGCAGAGAGAGCAAAGCCTCTGCTTAAAGACAAGCCTCAGATGGGGGCAAAGGAGCTCAAAGAAGAACTTGAAAAGAAATACAAGATCAACATAAATTACCAGACTTGCTGGTACGGTAGGCAGAGGGCTGCAGATAAGCTTTTTGGTAAGTGAGATGATTCATTTTATTGGTTATTTAGATTCAAAGCAGAGATAGAGCTTAGGTCCCTAGGTAGTGTTGTTGAGATAGACACTGTGAAAGTAGGCAAGATGGTTCATTTCAGTAGATTTTTCTGTGCATTTAAGGGTAGTATAGATGGCTTCCTAGAGGGCTGCAGGCCATACATTAGTATAGATTCCACTGCTCTCAATGGGCAGTGGAATGCACACATGCCTACAGCCAATGCTATAGATGGGCACAATTGGATGTTCCCAATAGCATTTGGTTTCTTTGATTCTGAGACCAAAGAGAACTGGATTTGGTTCATGGAGAAAGTTAGGCAGGGTACTTGGTCCATTAGACAAACTAGGTGTGTGCACAGATGCCTGCAAGGGTCTAGAGGCTACAGTTAAACAGGTATTCCCAAGGGCAGAGCAGAGGGAATGCTTTAGGCATTTGATGGACAACATGAAGAAAAGGTTTTCTCAAGGACAAGGCAGTGGTTCATTGTTGGGTCAATAATGTGGCCAACAGCTAGAGCTTACATGGAGAAGTATGAGAGGCTCATGGCCAAGGTTGTTGCAGGTTCAGTAGACATCTTACCTTGGCTAAATGAGCATCACAAGTTACTCTGGGCTAGAAGCAAGTTCTCAGCAGACATTAAGTGTGACTATATAAACGATAATCTTGCTGAGTGCTGGAATGCTTGGATCAAACAGCTCAAAGTCCAACCATTGGACTCCCTTGCAGATGCAATTAGGATCAAGACAATGGTCTTGTTTGAAAAAAGAAGGAAGATCTCACTAGTTTTGACAGGTGCCATCCTTCCTGCTGTCATTCACCAGCTAAATGCTACCAGCAAGGGACTAGATCATCTCTAGGTGACTAAAGGAAACCCCCAAGAAGCTGAAGTGACTGTGATGTACAAGGGTGAGGAGATCAGAAGGCATGTTGTCTACCTAGATCTGCAGGAGTGTACATGTAGGGAGTGGCAAGTCAGTGGCAAGCCCTGCCCACATGCCCTTGCTGTGATCACCACCGAAAGGCAGCGAGACATGGAAAAGTATGTCAATGGGTACTACTCAGTGAAGAAGTTACAGGCAGCTTATGCACATGTGATACCCAGTATAACTGACATGCAACAATGGCCTGCAGTTGACAAGGGCTTCAAAGTGTTTCCACCCGTGGCCAAGAAAAAGAAAGGACCTAAGAGACAAATAATAGGATTCTCAGCTGTTCGGAGAGGACAAAGAAAGCAACAAGGCAAGTGACATGTAAGAGTTGTGGTGAGCTTGGCCACAGAGCCACCAGCTGGAGGTGTCCACTAACAGGCATCAAAAAAAGGTATGTTTCTTTTGTAATTTCATCACACTAATCTGTCTAAGTTACTAACACATCATGTATAAGAAGAGGACCAAGAAGACAACCACTGAGTCTGGAAGGAAGAAGCAGAAACCTAGTGAGGATAAACCAGCAAAGGAAGGAGAGGAAACATTGGCTCCCACCACTAAGACAACAACAACAAAGACTACAGGGAAGAAGAAAACTGCTGACAAAGAAACAATTAAGGAGGAAGAGGTAGCAACAAAGGAACCTGCAAGGACACTAAGGATCAGAGTAGCAGCAGCAAGGGAGGCAACAGCTAAGCAAGCACATGAAAGAGCTACAGGCCAAGCTGTGCAAGGATCAGCAATGCAGGTGGATCAAGCACCAGGCAGCAAAAGGTTTGTTGCTTCCATTTACATGAACCAGCCACTAATGTACTGTGAAATACACAAGCAACTGGAGATAGTACCAGCAGATGAAGCTGCAACAGTACAACCAGCCAAACAAATGACCCCAAGGAAGAAACAGCTAGCTACTAAAGTGAAGAAGACAACACCAACAAAGGTTGGCAACTAAGGCATAACTACTATTTGAATGGTTGTTCTTTTGTATGTATGGCACTAACCTCCAGTTCGTCATCAAACTATTTCATGACACCCCTGTATTACAGATCCCTTAAATTAAGTCCGATCCGATTCAATGGACGGGCTTACTGCTGGTTAAGCATAATCAGACAAAACAGAAACAAGAAAATGCTGTGATTAACCAATTATCTACGTAGTTCGAGACCAAATGATATTCTCCGGCATCAAAATGCTACGCACCCCCACGCTATCTATGTACATCTCGAGTTCTTCCGATGGTAATGGCACTGCAGTGAGTCGTCCCCCTGCTCTGCAACTCCACCGTTACCCAGGCAAGAGAGAGCCTAACTTGCAAGACAACCCAACAGTCCTCTACCCAGAGTTCAGCTCTTATAAGCGTGCAACGGCTTCGCAGACTGGTGGGTGTTGGAGGAGTAGATGTCCACGGGTGCACTGGTGCAGTTGCTACTCGAGTCGATGACCCTGGTGTGGCGGCGCTCGCGGTGGCGATCAAGGTAGACCACAACGACGCTGATGTCGTCATGGAAATGCCGTCTCACACCCCTGTCGATCGTCCTCAGGTCACGGTACCTGACCTCCCTCTTCCTGGTTGCTTCCTTCAAGGCAGCCTTCACCAATCTGTTGGCTATCCCCTGAAAAAGTTTGTGAAGACTTAATTAGTTAAGACTGCAAAGGATGTAAGCATAGACAAAGACCTTATAATGAAATGACCAATGAGGATCACTTACAGTTCTCGGATTCTTGAAGACAATTTGCACCGCATCATCGTCGCTGAGGTGCTCCCAAAGACCATCCGAAGCAAATATCAGAAATAGGTCATTTGGTTTCAGCTTGCGTACTTGAACTGATGGTTCAGCACTAAGAGCAGGCCTCTTCAATGGAATAGGGGCGCCAACTTGCCGAAACAAGGGGTCCAAGCTATACTCCGGTTTCTTCAGATAAAAATCACCAATGGATCTTGACACCTGACATTACAACATTCACATGTTAGCTTACTTCTACTTACGTGAAACTTCACATATCACATTCAGAAGTGTTGGCCACTTGGCCAGGTACAATAGTTCGCCAAAGATATATAGAGCAGCTTGCAACACAAAGACGCAGACCACGTGCAGAAGCTGCAAGATCAGGATACTAAGCTAAGTTGTAATAACTGAAAAGATATTTGGAGAATATCGATCGGAAGATATGCAACGAAAAGATACGATACATAAGTTGATCAAATAATGTGTAGAAATTCATAAGTTAGGTCAGATATATAAAGTAGCTCACGTGCAGGTTACTGTCCCAGGATACTATACTAAGTTGTGCATACTAAGTTGTACACTAACTAAAGTCTGAAAAGATATTTAGCATAATAGTGATATCAAGATAGGAAAAGTCAAAAGGTGGAGTGTTCTTTCTTAGAGTGGTTAGAAAAAAATCTTCAGTATGATCGAACAGCTTTTAAGTCCTACTGTATATACTACTAAAACCTTTGTGTTAGTTCCATTTCTGTAATACTGTAATATTTAACCCATCATAGCATAGATCATCAAAAGCATAGCAATCTACGCAAGGGCATAATTTCTTGACACTGGAGTACAAATCAGGGAACTAGCAGTATAATATAATTTTGTTACAGACTTATAATGCCACCGCGTAATATATTAACTCGCAAACAAACTACTCCAAATTCTAACGCAGACACACCAAGATGCAATCAAAGAAAGATACAGTTTTTAATAAACAAGCAGCCAAGCAGAGATATTTTCCCCAAATTCCACCACAAGCGCACCAAATCAATAAAATGAGACGGCTAACTGATCGCGTTCTCACCTGAATTATCCCCTTCACCCTCCACGCCCCTCTGGCGTGCACCACGATCTGCGCGTCGTCGGGGTTGAGCGCGGCGAGCTCCCGCCGCACCTCCTCGGACGCCGCGTTGTGCTCGGTGGACAGCCTCTCGGCGACAGCGACCCCGCCGCCGACCACTCGACGGCCGAGCACGGCGCGGGAGTCACCGACGTTGGCCACGTACAGCGTGTCCCCGGAGATGGCCCCGAGCAGGCAGCATGAGCCCACAGCAGCCAGCCGCGGCCGCTTCGTCCACTCCTGCCTCACCTGCTTATGGAACTCCTCCTCGGCCGCGCCGAACGCGCTCCGAATCGCCTCCGCGCTCATGCCCCCCTGCTCCCTTGCGAAGCCTGCCACATGAAACTCTCAGAATCAGCCAGGAACGATCAAGACACAGAAAGGAGAAGGCGGATACCAGTAAACAGCAATCAAACGCACGTTGGACATGGGGGAAGAGTCGGGATCGGAGGAACCGGGAGGCGTCGGCCCCGCCGTGTCCGTCGTAGACGCCGACGAGCGTGGCGGCCGGGGAGGCCAGCACCTGCGCCTGGTCCTCCATGGCTAGGTTGGCCTGCGCCGCGGCCATCGAGAACTCCCCCGCCGCGTGCGGCCGCAGCTCCGTCTGCCACAGCATCCCGTCCGCCGCCGCGGCGCCCGGCGGCCAGTGGCCGCAGCACCTCGCCACCGCCCTCAACATCTCTCCTCAGCAGCCGTAAAACTAAATCCGACCTTTCCTCTCTCTCCACACCCACGAGCGCGAGAGACGACTATCGCTGCTTGTTCTTGGCTTCCCCCCACTCCGTGTGTACTCGAATGGGCTGGTTGGAATCAGGAATGGGGAATTGTTTGCGGTGGGGTTAGGTTAAGTAGCAGCTCACGAGTCACAACGCTTTGGTGCGGCGAAAGCGCGTCAGCGCGTGTGGGGTGGGGTGGGGTAAGGTGAGGGTGGGGAAGAGGCGCGGAGGAGTCTACGGTGGTCATCCCGTGAGGTGTAAGACCATGTTCGCTTGAATTGTTTCCGTGGTTTATATGTCGTCTCATGCTGTTATAATTGATAAGTATAATTGATACGATAAAAAAAACGGCTACGTTGATTTGACTTGCTGTCATTTGTTTTTTTTTTCATCCGTGTCCGGTTTACAAGTTCGGTGAAAATTGTTGGTTCCTGACAGGTGTGTGTGGACCGGGTTTTTGGTGATAGGTTGTTGCATCTATCGCTGTAAGAGAGTAACTTCATGCACTTTTCTATGTGACTGCGTGTGCGTGACTGGGCAGATTGATCCATACAAGAACACGGTAGCTTCATTCCCTATCCTAAACGTCAAATTCCGTGACACATCGACCATGTATGTAAGTACTCGTACTTCTTTATAAATCATCCATCCAGTTGCTATACTTTACCACATGCACACATGTCTAATACTGCGTGACATATGGACTACGGAAGAACCTTTTGGTAGCACCCAAGTGTATCGATTGGAAATAGGAGGAAATCCAAATACTTGGTCATGTTCTTTTCTTTAACCATGTAGCATGAGGTTCATGTATTCAAAGTCTAGGCTCATTAAGAACTTTAGCATGGGCCTCTATTTGGACAACTTGTTGAAACAACTCTGACAATCTAGTACATGTTAATTTTTATTAATCCCAAAGTCTAGTCTCGTTCAGTTTGATTAAGGATCATAACACTCTAGTACATGTGCCAACCTTTACAATCCATAATCGACAGACTTATTCAACTTTTTCAATCCACAATCTATGAGTGCTTTTCTTTTTGCAAACGCCAAGTGATGTAAACGGGCTCTAAAAATATGTGTTCCTAACTGTTGACAACATGAGCATCCGATTCATGTCTTCAGTTGTTTTGAGAGCACAAGGACACTTCCTGATGAATGCATGGACGGCATTATTGTTCCTTCAATGTTAATCTTCTTTTTGAATGCGTAGCATCTAAACTTGCATTAAATGATTTGTATAGGGTTTGAAAAATCGGAAATTAGCTAGCATATGTGCTAGTAGAATGATATGGCGATCAGGCGATACGGCAACAAGGGCGGTACCACGTTGTTGAACGCAAAATTCGGTGGATGATTTCTAACCCGTACTGTAGTCTGTAGTCTGTAGTAAGAACAACAGCTTGGACGTGTGCAAAAGCTGTGCGGTGGCAACGGCGGACACATGCTCCACGCACTACGTAAAAAACGATTTTTTAGAAACGGGTCAAATTTTTCATATGCAAAACATATAGTGTCCCAAGCAGAAGTCTGAGAGTGTACATTGTGGATACTATATATATTCTATAATGAGTAACACCGGTGCCTACAGGAGACACCCCTTAAGGGTAAGTTTGAACTTCTTCACCCATAGTATAAAAACTTCGTAAATAGTATGAAATACTAAACCGAAACTTGTTCTCTTGTAGTGGAGAGAAGAGAAAGGAATGAAAAGAGACCCATACAAGGATGACCAACTCTTAGAGCTCGTCGGCGACCTTTGCAATTTTATATTGGACCAGATTGTATACGTCAGAGGCGCCTACCATGACCGAGAGTCTAAGTTAGGTACAAATCCTCAGTACCAATATCTTCGTGAGACTGAAAGGCTAGCTCTAGGACGTTGATAACAATGTGTATGAAATTTATATATTTAATGATGGATTGAATATATTCTTGTGAATTGGACTTGTAATTGTAGTTTATAGAATACTATTGTGCTTGTAGTCGCGGTCGCAGGACGTTCGGCAATGCGAACGCTGGTCGCGGGGCGTTCGGCAACACGAACGCGGTTCGGAATGTTGGTCGCGGAGCGTTCGGCAACGCGAACGCGGTTCGGAACGTTGGTCGTGGGACGTTCAGCAACGCGATTTTGAATTGTAAATTTGAATTTTTTTATGGGAAAACATACTGTAGGGGCGGTTCTAGATTGAACCGCCCCTACAAATACATGTTTGTAGGGGCGGCTGATACTACAGCAGCCTCTACAAATCGATTTGTAGGGGCGGCTGGTAATACGAGCTGCCCCTACAAATTGATTCGATTTGTATGGGCGGCCTGGGAACCGCCCCTACAAATGCATGATTTGTAGAGACCCTTGCGTAGGGACGGTTGGGCAAACCATTCCTATAAAGGGTTACCAACCGCTCATAGAAATGCTTTTTGTAGTAGTGACGGAAACTCACCGGAGGCATAGAAGGCGGACTTTTTTGCGATGCATGGCAGCTCTCTGCGTACGAGCACGGCCACAGCCACAGAGTGGGGTGGAGTAGACGCACAGGAGATCAGTAGAAAAATATGCACTAACACCCTATTCATCAGTATTTTTTCCAGAAACAAAACAGCATCCGCCGACTTATAACATGAAACGAACATGGTGTAACGCGCGTAGACCACTATTCACACGAGAGGAGGGCTTTGATGCTAGCCTGGCACGGCTGCAATAAACAAACCGCCCTTGGCTGGTCTTCCAGAAAAACCGGCGAGTGATGATCGTCCCGGGACAGCTGTGACGATGATAAGCGGACTTTCTTGCGCCGCCCCGTTGATAGCTGCGTCGGCGGCAGATAACCGTATCCGGGTTCCGGGAGCGGACGACGAGGAGGGAGGCCGGCAGTTGCTGTACATGCGCGCGCCGATGCTTCCAGAAAAAGGCAAAGCGGCAGCAGAAAGATCAAAGTTGACGCGACGCGTGGGGATGTGCTGTTGCTGCCCCGTGACGGCGGCCAGCCAGTGGGGGTGGGGCTCCATCCAACCGACCCGCGTCCCGCCCGACTCAAGCGCGAGACGGCAGTTTCACACGCTGGAACGGGCACATTACGGGTAGTCCTAGCAGAACACACGTGACAGCGGACCAAGTGCTTCGACAGTCCTAGGAGTAGAGTACACCGCGTGGGGCTGTCAACTGTGTTCGGTGAACCTGCGCCATGTTTGCTTCTTACGATCCGTACTTTTATAATGAATAAATAATTTTCTTTTACAATAAATCAGTTAAGCCCTTGTTTAGTTCGCGAATTTGGGATTTTGGGACTACTGTAGCACCTTCGTTTTTATTTGGCAAATAGTATCCAAACATTGACTAATTAGGCTTAAAACGTTCGTCTCGCAATTTCCCACCAAACTGTGCAATTAGTTTTTCTTTTCGTCTACATTTAATGCTCCATGCACGGACTGCAAACATTCGATGTGACAGGTACTGTAGCAACTTTTTAGATTTTGGCCCTCAACTAAACAAGGCCTAACAATACTTCAGTCCAACGAAGAGGACGCTGACTCCTAGTGAATGCGCTGGCACTGGCAGGCGAGATCCCTGTGGGGAGGATCCCATCTCACACGGCGCCGTCAACGGTTCCGGTCGAGAACGACCTGGAACTTGGACTGCTGTCATGCACGGGAGGAGTACCGACACAGCTCGGCTAGCTCCGTCTTCCCACTTGTGTGTGACTGCGCGTTCGCTGGTCTGAAAACCAGACCAACCGGCTGATCATCCTCAACGAACACTGTTTATCAACCAGCCGCTACAATGTTTCTCTCTCACACAACCAGTCAGTTTTAGTTAAGTTTTAGACTAGTGAACAGGATACTCCGTAGATCGTTGATCGGTCGAGCAGTGAATACTGCATTCCCTGTCGCTGCCAAGTTCCAATAGCAGCGTCACCGGCCAGTCGCAGCTCACGGGGTCAAAGCGAAGGAGAGCACGAAGGCCGACTTGCGCTGGGTTTTACAGTACTCGTTTTCGCGAAACTAAAAACGGCGTGCATAATAAGCGCCATTAAAAGCCAGACGTGCGCTGTTACGCTTTACAAACGGCGGCTCACCGGGCGTGTTCGGGTCCGGCCGGCGGAGGCATCCGCCCTGTTCGGTTGGCTGTTTCATATCGTTGCTGGTTTGTTTATGTAAGAGATAAGTATTGCTGGCTGGTTCTGATGAACAGTGGTTTTGTGAGGAGGCTGGCAAGCCCAGTCCCAGCCAGCCAGCCCAGCGATCACGCTCATGATCGTTAAGGGCTCGTTCGTTTGGCCGCCGTTTTCTTCAATAATTTAAATAATGTGGGAAGAGTTCCGGCCAGGAATGACTCGGATTGGGGCTAACCGAACGACGCCTAAGGGATTGGTGAAGAAAAGGCGCGTCCAACACACACGAATACAAACGGACCACGGGACCAGCACGATTGCATACATGCACTCCAATATTCCATTTTCCGAATGAGACATGCCAGTAACGTACAACCTAGGATCCGTGTGGATCCATGTGGATTTAAAAAATCTGGACAAAAGTTTTTATAGGTGTATATTTTAATAGATTTTGTGTATGTATTTTAAAATGAACTAGAATCTAGTCTGTTTAGATGGAATTATAGATTTTAAGATTTTTTGTCTAGATTTCTAAAATCCCAGTAGAACCAAAGGCTACCTAAGCCGTTGTAACACCACCGGTGTTACACCATAAATCACTTACTAAAACATGTTATAAACATCATGTTTAAATGTTATTGCATGTGATAATATGAACAAGTGGAGCAGTGTAATTTAAATGAACCGTAAAAACTTAAAATGAAAGGTTGTTTGCGACTTATGAAATTATCAAGCAAGGATATTCGTGAATTTTTATTGAACGAAAACACTATAGAACATGCATGAGAAGCCTAAATAAAGTCAGAAGTCTAAGAATTGTAGTTGACTGTGAAATACTTGGTGTAGAGAAATAATTGGGTTAAGTACAAATTTCAACAGCTTGAAAGTGCAACTATAAATAGAAATCCAATTAAAACTTAGAAAATTTCTTGAACTTTGGAAATGGTAGACATTGCTTTGTTCATCATTTTTTGTAGAAAAATTTAGTTAAGAAGTAGAGTAGTGTTCATGGCTTGTTTTAGTAGGCAAATGTACACTCTAAAGTATGGTGAAGATGGTTTAGGTGTTTGGCCAACCGATTAGTTGTTTTGGATGCTTTTAAAAAGCGTGCAGGACACGTCCTCGGTCGGTTTCCTCGCGTAGGCGTGGTCACCGCGCCCCTGAGCCACGACGTCGACGCGTCGACCGCCCGTGCGCACCTGGCCTCGCTCGGCTGGCCGCTGTGGCCAACAGCCCTGGCGCGCCGCAGCCTCACCTCACTGTCGCGCTACTACCCCGCCGCTAGCTCCAAGCCATGCGCCGTCACGCCGTCGCTGCTCTGCCCTGCTCCGCCAGCCGCTGTCGCGGCTCGCGCCGCTGCGCGCACACCGCCACGCACATGGTTGCATTGGCTAGCGCCTGCCCCCTCCCTCTGCTCCGGTGGTGCTGCGTCGGTGCAGGATCGAGGCTGCTGCCTTTCGCACACGTGCCTGTCCCCGCTAGCGGTCGACTGTGCCCTGTCGAGGTGATGCGGAGCTCCCGCGTGCGGCACTACATGCCAAGCCGCTGCTGGCCTTGCCCTGCGCCGCACGTGTAGTTGTCCACCCTCTCGCCTTGTTCTTTTTCTATTGAATGGCTACGCGATGTATCGAGTTGTCCCCTCTCTTCATCTCTCGCGCGCGCCATTGCTGCCGCCAAGGACGAGCAGGCGGGACCGAGCCATGCCAAAGCAAAATCCGCAGTGCCTGGTCGTTTTCAACGCAATTACTCGCACCAGGTGCTAGTACGGGAGTCCTGCTACCGCCCAGTCCTCTCTGGCCTTCAATTGAGCCCGACCGAACTCCAATTGGTCGTTTCCCTCGCCGTCGAGCCGTTAAGGCTGCCTCCGGCCGAGGAGGATGGCAAACTTGACTCCTAGTGCCGATTGAGCCAGCCAGCCACACCATTAGCTTCGTCTCCACCTCCACGTCACCCTACACACCCCACTTGCGCCACCACTGCCTTTCCGGCGCCGCTGACGCGGCCGCACCACCGCAGTTCGTCGCTGGGCTTGCCGGGCACACGTGGCCATACGCGCCCGGTCCATCCCCGACCAAGCCACCACCATGGGTTGCTGCGGGGTGAGTTGTTGATGCTCACTCATTGTTTTTATCACCTCTGTTGTGCCTAGACTCACCGGAACGTGGCTGCCACCGCTGTAGGGTGTCCGCCGCCGGGGAGGGAGCACCCGGACGCATCCCCGCCCATTCTACCTTCGCCCGGCGACTCGCGTCAACCCCTAGGTCCCGAGTGGCCGTCGGCCCCTAGTTAAACTGGCCGATGCAAAGAGGGAAGAGTGAGAAGGCCTTGTTGCAAAGTTTCTCTCTTTAGAAATAGTCGTGTGAAGTGCAGATTAATTTGCCGGTAGCTCAAGGGTGTTTTTGCAAGAGTACCAGCACATGCGCGGCCTCCCCGCGTGGGCCGTTTTTCTGGGCCAGCTGCTGGCCATGGGCCGAGCTCGGCTATTTGCGTTTTCCTTTTTCTTTCCGAATTCGTAAATGCTTTTCTAAATAAGTTTTGTGCTGATCTTTGATAATTAATATAAAATCTTGTAGGTACCCAAAAAATATGAAATAAATTTTGTGGAGTTCCTAAAATAGAGTTCTATCGGATGATGTGATTAGTTCACATATGTTTGTGTTGTTGTTTAGGGCTATTAAATCATTTAACATGCTTAGTTTTATTTAGATACTTTATTGTAGGGAATTTTGTGACAAATCGGTAATAGCTTTGACTATAAAACTTTTACAGTAGGTTCATTGTATTATTATGTGTTCACTGTAATTTTGGTAGCTTTAGAATAGGTTGATAAATATGGTAGCTAAGTGCTTCTTGTTGTAGTATATAGGAAATCGTTAATAAGAGTAAGAATATATTTTAGTTGCTAAGTAGCACTTGTAGGTGAAACCCTGCTGGTTTGATGGGAATGATGATTAACTCGGTATCTTAGTCATTAGAGCTAGCTTATTGGCTTAGTAGATGTATTCTTATTTTAAGAACTACTGTTGCCTTAATATTGGGTGTTGCATCGTCATTGCATGCATGTAGAGAACGAGTTAGTGGAGTTCGTGACCGAGGACGAGCAGGAGTACGAGGAGGTGATTGAAGAGTACGATGAGGAGATCCTCATGCAGGAGGAGGTCCTGTAGCCGCCATGAACTGACTGAGCTGACACCGCGTCTGTCTAAGGCAAGCCCCGGTGCATGACCCTTATTTTAAATGATCACTATATATATATATATATATATATATATATATATATATATGTGTGTGTGTGTGTGTGTGTGTGTGTGTGTGATGTGCATTTACGTTACAGGCATTTTATGGAAACTATATGCATAGATAACCTACCTACGAGTTCTACTAGCATAGGTCGAGTAGCTGCTATGCTTAGTCTATCGGTAGCGTAAGTAACATGTCGTTACTCACAGTAGATGATTATTATTATTATCATTCATGATAAAATAGTGAAAGGAAATAGAGACCGGACAGAGATATGGTACGGGTATTGGCGGATGTAAGGGGTTGTGTCCCGCGGCCAACGAGGCATAGCTTGGTTACAATGTTTTTTCCTGTCCGTGTCGGTTAAGGACCGACCATTGCATTGGATTCTAGTCAGGTCATAGACTTATTATTCTGAGCATATACTTGTTTATGGAAGCAGGGAAGGCTCGTTCTCTTGTCGTGGGTTTCGACTCTTTCTGAACCGACTAATTGAAGACTGAGATGATGGAGGTCTAAGCACCACGCTAAGTCCGGGATTCAGGTGTGGGGGCTTGGAGTCCAAGTTTTGATGGGGACCTAGACCCCTTGACAGGAGATTGATGGTTTGGTCCTGCTTGTGCCTGGGGTACAAGTGGGGCATGTGTTTCGGGGTACCCAGTTGGACACATTGATTCACGAATCACTAGGTAATCCGGTACGACTTGTCTATGATCTAGCACCGTAGTAAGAACTGGAAGAAGAAATATGGTGAAATGGATCTGATTGTTCAACTCTTGCTTGAAAGTAGAGCAGGTGCTTACATAGAATGGTTAGTTAATGAACTAATCATGACTGCTAATAAAACACATACATAAGGATTCACTACTAGTATTGCTTTTTGTGAAAAGAAAACCCAGTAAAACATAAAGCTTATCATAGTCTTTGGAGTCGGAAAATTATTCCCACTAGGCAGATAAGTGTTGCGAGTATATTGTGTACTCAGGGTTTATTTACCCCTGTTGCAGGTGCAGCTTGAGGAGTAGTTGTTGTGTAGAGGATTCTTCTGGTGGGCACAGACGGATCCTTGTATCTTATCGTTAGATGTTTATTATAATTTCGCTGTTTAAATTCCGCACTCTGAACTTGGTATTGTAATAATGTATTTTTAAGAACTCTTGTCGTATGAAATGGACTAAATATTGTAAACTCGTTCTCATTATTGGATCCCGGAGAAAAAACGTGGATTATTCGAGTTCTTTCTTTGGGTGTGCTCGACAGAATCCATCCGATATAGCTTACTTTCGAGATATTATCTGATGAAAAACGAGCGTCTCCGAAGATATATTATTTTAAAAGATTGAATCACAGCCGTGCGCTCGCAAAGTCACGAGTAGCGACTTTTCCATCCTTGAAAATTCACTAGCCGCTGGTACGCTGTCGCTGCACTGAAGGGTGAATGGAAATAGTACAAGTGACAGCCTGTTCGGTTGGTCAGCAGATAGCACTGGAACTACAGTAATCTAAAGGCGGGTATCATATCCTCTAAACTTTAGAGCTAAAGTCTTTAAATAAATGATTTTAAGTTAACTTTAAGCTTTAGCCCATCCCATATTAAAGCTTTAGATCTCAAAACTAAACTAAAGTGCTCTAAATTTTTTAGAGCTTAAAGAAAGAGATCCAAACATGCATAAACGGGAACGTTGGCTTCTGTTGCGAGTTGTAGCTCCAAACGGACATCCTCACAACATTATTGTTCCCAGTGCTGATGCAGCCATTGCTGCAAGCCGCAGCCAATTGTTCTGGACAGGCCCAGTGCTTTCTCCGTAATCGGATATTTTGCCAATAAAGAACACTTTTTTCTAAAAAAAACTCAACAAAATATTATTATTCTAGTCTCGTCTTTTGTAGGCCCCACAAAAAGATTGTGGTTTTCATTTGGTGATTAGAAATTTCTATAGCTCCTATCCTTGGTATACATATGCCTCTACAATGTTCTTATGCCTACTAATAATAGGGCAAAATGTTATTATGATAATTAAAATAAAAAATTCTATGTGTTGATTTATGTGTTTTGATCAGGGAGTATCTGAAAATGGAGAAAAGTATTGTACTAGGGGGGACTTCTCAGTCATCATGGAACGCAAAACGATTGTAGTACTAGTACTAGATGACAAGAAACAGGTCCAGATTCCAAGCTTGCAGTGGGTTGTGTTTTTTTGAAGAAAAACATAAAGGAGACCAGGAGGAACCGAACTGTTCGTGCATAGATTCGCCGAAATGTACTGCTATGGCCCTGTATGGAACCGTTTCAGATTCTTAAAAAGAAGTTTTTGCCGGTGGTTTTTAAAATCTGGATTCTAAGCAAAGCACTGGCCGGTGTTTGGATTCCTCGGTTTTTAAGAATCTAACTTCATTTATTTTCACTGGGTCACAAAAAAAATACTAACAAAAACTAGCTTTTTGGTTTTTAAGAAAATCCCACCAGCTTCGAGAAGGCATATTCTTAAAAACTAGAAAAAATCGGAGGATCCAAACGGGGCCAATCGCCTAGCTAATCTGGCACGGCTACTTTGAATTTTGAATAAAATAAAGCGTGATTAGTCTTCCAGAAGCCCCCGTGATGCCGGACCAGCTGTGCTGCCGATGATAAGCGGACTTTTTTGCGCGCGAAGCCTGATAGGCCAGCGGACAGGCTGAGCGGCGGGCTGGCCGCAGATATTCGGGAGCGTGGGCCGATGCCCCGAGTAGCAGACAGCTGCCGCGCACCCACCGGTGCAGTGCTCCCGCAGCGCAGTCGCATCCGCATGCGCATGCGCAAGCGCAACGGAGCAAGCAAAGGTCACCGCCGCCACGACGGCAACGTCAGAGCTGGCGTGACGCGGTGGGAAAAGTAAGACCCGTTCCGTTAGGGCTCAGTTTAGTTCCAAAATTTTTAGCAAAATGGGCACGGTAGCGTTTTTGTTGTTATTTGGCAATTAGTGTCCAATCATAGTCTAATTAGGCTTAAAAGATTCGTCTCGTGGATTTCGTCTAAACTGTGTAATTAGTTTTATTTTTTATTTATATTTAATACTTCATGCATACGTCCAAAGATTCGATGTGACGGGAAATTTTGAAAAATTTGATGTTTTAGGATGGAACTAAACAGGCCCTAGGCCGGCCAAGGCAGGCAGATTCGCCGAGGGGGGCTCCAGCCTCCAGCCGACCCGCGCGAGAATCCGCTGCATTTTGCGTTCCAGCAGATGGTTTTTGCCCCAGGGCCAGCACAACTTGGCCACTGTTGAGACATGTATTGTGTGTGTGTGTACGCGTAGGCCTACGGGCACGGGAACAGCATGGAGCGTGTGCGCGGTCACCGCCCGCTCCCACGACGCGCACGTTGTGCGCTAGATGAGTTCGGTTGCCAAGTCTGCAACCCGGTTGTACTCGATATATATTCATTGGAGATCAACACAATTCAGCTCCCAATTCTACTCTCAACATGGTATCAGCCACGCGGGTTTCCGGTTCATGAAACCGCTTCCCTCCCGCTCGCCGCGGTCACCACGCCGCGATCGCCGTGCTCACCCCGCCCGCCGCTGCCGCCTCCCATCTCCGCTTCCTCCTCCGATCTCATGGATCGCAACCCCCTCTTCGATGCTGATATCTCCAACTCCTCCTCCCACTTTTCCCTCGACGGCGAGTCCTATACCGACGCCACCACCACCGCCGTCCCCACTCCCCCTATCGCCGTTCTCTAGACGGTGAACATCAAGTCGCATGTTCCCGTCGTTCTTGCCCTCGCCGACGCCAACTATGATGAATGGCGCTGCTTCATGGATGCTTTCCTCGGCAAGTTCAACCTCTGAAAGGTTCTTGTGTGGTTTTTGTAATTGAGTGACAACCTAGATGGACTAATTGTGTTTATGTGAGATACATAAGTGATTAGTCCATAGGTATATGTGTGTGAGCAACATATGCCATGAAGGTGGAAATGGCTCGGAGATGTTGCAAAGCTCACACATGTGATGATGAAGGAGCTTATTGCACATAAGACATAACATTGAGTCATGTGATCAAGGTGGAGAAGATCAAGACAAGACTTGGCTTGATGGACCGGTTGCAAGCGTGAAGGGCAAGTCGGAGGCTTTGGAGCGATGGACCACATGTCGGTGAAGCTTGAGCAAGACTTGGCGCCGATGGACAAAGGCAACGGTGAAAAGTAAGTGAAGTCAAGATTGATGAACCAATATAATCACGTGATGATATGAAGTGGATCATATCATTTTTATCGTGTTGGTGCATGTGTTGCATCGACATTGGAGGAGATGGAATGGAATACGCAAGGCAAAGATATAACCTAGGGCATTTCATTTCACCGGTCATAGGTGTGTAGAGAAGTTGATGACCGGGTTTAGGATAGATGGCCGTACTATCAAGAGGGGCAAATTTGTTTGCATATCGGTCATCTAGTGCGACTTGAGTGATCTAACTTTGCATCGTCGCTAAGATCGAGCGACGTAGCAAGTTGAGTGGTTAATCCTTTAGAAAATGATTGTGAAAATGATAACACATATACACATGGTGGTGTATACTTGGTGGTGTTGGCACGTTTACAAAGAAGAAGAAGTTGAAGTTGATGTGGATCAACTCGGTAAAGAAAAGAGTTCGCAACTTCACCAGCGGAGTGTCCGCCCGTAGTGTGCCACCGGTGCCCTATACAGAAAAGATAGGGTTTCACAGAGTGCACCGGACGCTGGTCACACAGTGACCGGGCGCTGGGGTCCTACGTCCGATCAGTGGCAGCAGTGAAGGCGCAGGCGTCGGTCTTTGGCCGGACGCTGGGTCACTTCGTGACCGAACGCTGGGTGGGTGCGTCTGGTCCCGTTGATGTGGCGGCACAGAGAATAGGAGAAAGGATCGGACGCTGATGCTGTGTCCGATCGTGATCGACTGGACGCGTTCGGTCGCGGTTGAGCAGCTCTGGGAGCTTACTGGAAGTGACCGGACGCTAGAGTCCTGCGTCCGGTCACGCTCAAACTAACGTGTCTGGTCATGAGTGGAACCTTACTGGAAGTGACCGAACACTGGGGTCCTGTGCTCGGTCATACACTGTGCTACGTCTGGTCGTAACTTAACCGTTGAGATCGGGCACTCAGTATTTGAAGCTGTTTACACCAAAATTTGGGAAGAAGAACACGAAAACTCGAAGCTTCTAAGATCGTGTCAATCAAGAAATCGATTGTATAAGGATCGTTATCAGCTGATTCAGATACAACACTGGAATCGGCTCTCTTCGAATGACGTCAGTAGATAACGACAATGAGCTACGGTTGGCGTTGAGAAATACATGTCGGACTCTACAAAAGGGGGAAGATTAGGGTCTAAGTTATCTTAAGTTAGCAAATGTTTTCTTTTATACCAAAGATTGTAATGAGACCTGCCCGATCGAGATCGATCTAGATCGGCCTTACATCCTTTTAGTCCGTCGTTTACTTTGTTACAATACGATGTTTCTTACTTGAAGCGGCGGGTTATGTTTCATCGGCTGTTCTGTTTCGATCTTGATCGTGCATATTACATGGTTAAGGCATGTTCGATCTTGAGGAGGTTTGCTGGCTGGTTAAATCTGATCTATAGTTCGCTATTATGGCTGCAATGATCCGATCGATCCCTACTGATGGCACTTTAGATCGGAGGATGCTAGTTGGTAGATTTGTTCTCGATCAAGCGTGACCTTGGCTGTTTACTATGCTTGCATCGGCTAAATAGCCGATCGCCTATGCTTTAACGCCTACAGTGTGTCTCTATGATTCTGTTAAATGTGAATAGATCTGTTTGCTTTAAATGTTTGATTTGTTGTCTTTATCACGGCTCCCATCGATCCAGTCGAACCCCAATGTTAAAGATAGCAGGTTAAGTCTGATGAGTTCATAGATTTGTCTATGTTAAATAGTCGATTGTTCACATACTGTAGTCCCTTTTCACCTGAATCGGCTATTTTAGCCGATCCGCCTGAACCTTCACGCATATAGCAGCCGATTTCTTCGCATATCGTCCGTTTAGTCGATTTTCCCATCTGGCTGCTCCTAAAGCGGCACACTTGGAACTGTTTGAGAAAAGACCGGCATGTTCCACCTTAAATTACTGATAAACTTTCTCTTCTTGTCAATTGCAGGTCAAATTGACTGGCGTGCCTTAGGAGGAATATGCAGAATTGGCAAACCCTGCGTTGAAGCCAAGCGGATCTCCGGGCTCATCCTAAGCAGATCCTTTCGGCTTGCTGTGTGCCCGGCGCATTGACACGTTTTTGTGCCGACAGAAGCTAGGGATGATGTGGTAGCCATCCGTTGACCGGACGCTGGCAGGGTGCATCTGGTCGATCTGACCGAAGCGTCCGATCACCCCGAGCTGTACCCAGTGAAGGAGGACAACGACTCTATTTTCATGGGGGCTATAAATAGAAGGTGGTCTCAGCCTTGGGCTGAGAGAGGAGCACACTAGAGCCTTGGTGGCTTATGTGGTGGTGCTTGGGAGCCCTCTAACTCACTTGAGCTTGATAGTGTTCATTCGATCGAGTGAGTGAGCGATTCTAGTGTGGTTATATCATGAGGTTGCATTGAGTGGCACTAGATGATCGAGTTGCAAGCCGGTGGTGCTTGTTACTCTTAGAGGTTACCACCTCCTAGATGGCTTGGTGGTGGTCTCTGTTGAAGCCCGCAAGAAGCTTGTGCGGTGCTCCGGAGTAGAGCTTTGTGAGGGGCATTGTGCTCGCCCCGTGGGAGCCACGAAGAGCAACTCTAGTAGACTGTGTCATTGAGCTATCCTCACTTTTGGGCTAGGTTCTTGTGGTGCCTGATGTGCGGCCTTGGCGGGTGATGCCAATTAGCCGCCAAACCACCAAGTGAGCGGTCAACACAACGAGGACTAGCATATTGGCAAGCACATGAACCTCGAGAGAAAAATTACCGTGTCAACTTTGTTCTTCCCGTTGGTTTGTAATCCCCTTACACAAGCTTGTAATTACTTTCATATATATCGTGCTTGTGTAGTTGCTCTTATAATTAGTTAGCTTGTGTAGCATAGAAGTAGCTCCCTTGCGTGGCTGATTTGGTTTGTGTAACATTGTTAGTCACATTGCTTAGTTTGTGTAGCTAAGTATTTGCGCTCTCTAATTTGACATTGGTTGCCTTGTTATTGAGCATTGCTAGTGAGCTTAGTTGGCTTTGTGCTTTTGCTTACTAGCATGTGTAGGAGCTCCCTCATTGCTTGAAATACTAGTGGCATAGGTTTGTGTGACCTTGCTTCTAGAATTGGTTAGGTGAGCTCTAGCTAGCCCAACATCTTTGTTGCTTAATTAGGATCTTTGCAAGGTGCTAGATAACATAGAGGGGTGTAGTCTTGGCTAGACCGATAGTTTTAATTCCGCACTTTTTTGGTTAGCCGACATAATTAAATTTAGAAATAACTATTCACCCCCCCTCTAGTCGCCATCCCGACCCTACAACCTCACCGCCCATGTCTCCAAGCCGCCAACCACTCTCCAGCACTATGATCCCTAATGGCACATCATGGATCAATGCATCCTCAGTTGGATCTACATCTCTATCGCCAAAGATGTGCGCGACATCCTGCGCACCCCCAAGGCCACAACGTATGATATCTAGACCGCCATCCATGACCAATTCCATGACAACGAGCTTCACCACGCCGTGTACCTAGAGGCCGAATTCTACAACCTAGTCCAGGGCAACATGGACATCACCTAGTACACCGGCCACCTCGAGAAACTCGCTGACGCCCTCCATGATGTTGGCTAGCCAATTCGCGAGATGAGCCAAGTACTCAACATGCTCCGTGGTCTCAGCTCCCGGTACCGCCATGCCATCCCCACAATCATGGTGAAGCAGCCTCCCCACACCTTCCTTTTGGCATGATCATACCTTCTCCTGGAGGAGCACTACGACAAGGAACACGCCAAGACGGAGGCCCAACACGCACTGCCCGCCGTTGGTGCACCTCGCCAGCCTGCTCCTACCTCGGCCAACGGTAGCTCTAGCTCTGGGTCCAGCCCCACCGCCTCTATGCCCAAGTCCATGACGATTTCTAGCACCTCCTTGTCTCACAACGACAACCGTCATGGTCATCGCCACGGTTGTGGGCGCGGCAGCGCTCCTCACGGTGGTTCTAGCTCGCCACGTCCACCCATGGGCTAGGCATCGGGCCACAACCCATGGATGGGCATGGTCCAGGCCAAGCCCATGTCGTTCCAGGCGCTAGGCGCAGGCGTTCTTGGTCCACGCCCCGACACTGCTCCTCATCAGGCATACTTCATCGGTGGCGCGCCCAGTACACCGTTGCTCAGCCTCCTCCACCGCCACCATCGATTGATCCATGGAACCACCAAGCGCTCCTTGTCATGCTGAACACGGCGCACGCCTCGCCGGCCATCCCCCAAGCGGTCGAATGGTTCCTTAACATCGGTGCCTCCTCGTAGATGGCCTCCAACGCTGATAAATTCTCCAACCCTCAGCCTATTCTCAATTCCATGCCCATCGCAGTTGGCAATGGCACCACCATGTCGATCACCCATCGTGCTTCCACATCAATACCCACCTCCAAATCCCCTCTTCTTCTACTTCACAATGTTCTAGTGTCACCATCATTAGTACAGAATCTGATTTCTATTCGTGCACTCACCCGTGACAACAATGTCTCCACTAAGTTTGACCCTTTCGGTTTTTCTGTCAAGGATCTTCCAACTCGATCGGTGATCCTCCAATGTGATAGCCACGGCGAGCTATACCCCCTAATCCCTGCAACACCGAAGGCTCACACCACCACCATCACCAACATTGACCTCTGGCATCTGTGTTTGGGTCACCTAGGGCGCCGTGTGCTTCATCAGTCCCTCCCTCACCTTGAGTTTAGCTCCACCAAATAGTCGTCTGCTCTTTGTGACGCTTGTCAGCTCGACAAGCATGTTAGATTGCCATTTGCTTCTTCAAATTCAGTAACTTATGTACCTTTTCATCTAGTGCACGCTGACATCTGGACATCCCCTGTACTTAGGTTTTTTGGTTTCAAAAACTATCTTGTTCTTATAGATGATTATACACATTATGTTTGGACCTTTCCATTACATGCCAAATCCGAAGCTCTTTCATGCATTCTAGCATTTCATGCTTATGTCAATTTCAGCTTCCCTTGATTGCTTTGCAAACCGACAATGGCAAAGAGTTCGACAACCACACCATGCGTAGCTTCCTCAGTACCCATGGCATCGCGTTCCGCTTGTCATGTCCCTATACATCTTCACAAAATGGGAAGGTTGAGCGTATCCTGCGCACTGTCAATGACTATGTTCGTAGCCTACTTATCCATGCTGGCATGCCCACGACTTATTGGGTTGAGGCGCTAGCCACGACGACCCATCTAATCAATCACCGGCCATGCCAAACCAGTGGCGTTGTCACTCCCTTTCAACTCCTACTTGGTGAGCCACCATCCTATAATCATCTTCGAGTCTTTGGGTGTCTGTGTTACCCAATCAGACCGCGACCACGCCGCACAAACTCAGCGCTCGCTCCACGCCGTGCGCGTTCCTCGGCTATCCATCCGATCACCTTGGTTACCACTATCTGGATCTTCACACATAACGCGTGATCACTTCTCGTCACGTCATTTTTGACAAAACGTAATTCCCCTTCCTCTCTGAGCCTTCGTAGCCAGCACCGACAACAGCTGGTTCTACTAGTGTCGGATGACACTATCGTTCTTCCGACAACAGTGCCTGCACACCAGGTACCACCTACACAACCCAGTCTTGCTACACCTAGCCCACAACCCAGCCCCGCTGCACTCAGCATCCCAAAATTGACACCTCCAATTTCATCATCATTCCAATCTCCAACTGGTTCTACTCCTCTCGCGCAATCACCTGCTGCAGCGCCTGCCGCCCCAACCGCTACTCATCCCATAATCACTCGCGCCAAGACCGGCATCCACAAACCCAACCCTCGATATGCCCTAGCGTCAAGCACCTCTACCATATCACCTATTCCTAGCTTGACACGTGCTGCTCTCAAAGATACCCATTGGCACAATGCCATGGCATAGGAGTTCGACGTGCTTCAACGCAACCGTAGCTGGCGACTTGTTGATAGACCACCGAGTGCCAACGTCATCTCCGGGAAATGGGTGTTCAAGCACAAGCTCAAGCCAGACGGAACATTGGAGTGCTACAAAGCAAGGTGGGTGGTCCGTGGCTTTACTCAACAGGCCAGCGTCGACTTCGGCGAAACATTTACTCTAGTGGTCAAGCCGGCGACCATCTGGACTGTGCTCACCGTTGTTGCATCGCGACGTTGGGCGACAAAGCAACTGGACGTGTGTTGGTATTTTTAAACACACACAAATAAATCCGTAAGCGCACGGATACCGTTGTAGCTTTCACCCAGGAGTATTCCAGAGTATCATATTTATCCACAGGGAAACAATGGTTAAAGAAGTTGATAGTTCACTACCATGTATCTACTAACTAGTATACCAACTGAACTAAAGTGGGGGTAGGTGTTGATGATGATAAGAGTTATGAACAATAACACACATAAGAGAATTCCATGGTATATAAATGAGCAGTCTAGCTAAATTGAGAGGACAACGGTTGAGTTCAAGGTTCCTAAATACTTCTCTATTACTTTGGTTCTATTCTAGTTTAGACTAGAGGGTATAACTAAAACATGGGTAGATATAGCGATCACACACAATAGCACTTTGGGACATCAGAATACTAGCCATAGAAAGGGATGAGAAAAGGGACTAGGAAGCTCCGACTATGGTCCTACAAACACCAACCCAAACATGGTGGACTGTAACACTCTCGGTGTTACGCCCTAAACAAACTACTAAATCATGTCATGAGCACCATGTTTATGTGATAATACATATGATAGAAAGTGTTGATAAATTTCTTGTAGCCTAAAATGACCAATAAAAATGTTAAATAGAAATTTAATCCAATAACTCATGTTATGTCAAGTAAGGTGGAAAAACCAATTTTTATTGAGCAAAAATACTATAGAACATGTGTGTGATACTTAAATAAAGTTTGAAGTACAAACTTTATAGATGACAATGAAATACTTGCTGTGGATAAAATAACATTGCTAGCTAACATTTCTAATAGCCTAAAAATAGAACTTGAAATCAAATTCGGCTCAAGGACTTAGCAGAATTTAAGTATATATATACACACACACACACACACATATACATATACAGCAAGACAATGCCATGTTTGGCAATTTATTTTGTGAAATCGAGTTATAAAATGGTGTCATGTTTTAGCTCGGGTTGGTAGCCTGATATGCTCTCTTGAGCATGGGGAAGATGGTTTAGGTCCAGAAGCAACCGTTTAGTTGTTATAGGTGCTTTAAAATGCGTGCACGACACGTTCTTGGGCTGGCTCGCCGGGTGGACACGGTCACCAAGCTCTGGCGCTTGACGTCGCCGCGATGGTCGCACGTGCGCGCGCTGCCGGCCGTGGCTGCATCTGCCCTGGCTGTGGCCCGGCCACCGCTGGCCTAGCCACACGGAGCCACTACTGCTGCCGCCTGCCTCGCCCCGCGCCACGACGAAGCCACTGCCGGTGCCATCACCTCATCGTCGCGTCCGCGCACCGCAGCCCTGCCTCGTGTTGCCGCTACCGACGCCACCACGACGCCATGCTACGCTGTTGCCGCTCGCTCTACCACCGTGTGCATGTGGGCTGTCCTAGCTGCGCTCGAGCTATTGCCTCGCCTTAATGGCGCTGCAGCCGTGCAAGCCGCGCCCCACTTGCCTTCCCCGTGCGCACATGGTCTGGTCGCGTGTCACGTAGCGAGTGCGTAGACATGGTCGTGGGTCCGACCGACCGCTAGCTGCCAAGGTGAGGACGACCAAAGCTCGGACCCGTCTCCCTCTTTCCCTCTGCTACCACCGTCGGAGCCACGCCAGCACGTTAGACAGTGAGATACCATCTCTAATCAATTCCACCTATCTTCAACCCCACTAGTGAGTTCTCCAGCGACCCAACTCCATCCAGCCATGAAGCACGTATTGCCAAGCTCCAATTTGGAGCTTTCCCCGCCGCCGTGCTGATAAGGCCGCGATCGATCATGGTCAAGGGCAGCCCTCCTACCACCACCCCAAGCCAATTCACTTGCACTACTAGCTTCGCCTTGCCTCCCTCTCCACCTTAAGCACGCCAGAGGAACTGCTATCACCTCCCCGTCGCCGCTGACACGACCGTGCCACCACAGTGTGCCGCCGCACGGCTCGGATGCACATGGTCACCCCTTCTCCGTCATCCTCTACCCCAACTGTCACCTCATTTTGGTCCATGGTAGTCTCCTGATGCTCACTCGCTTTCCAATTAGGTCTGTAGCAGCCCCAGCTCACCGGTCTAAGCCCACCGTAACACATACCATTTTATAATTACTCTCATGATAAAATGATGAAATGAAAACAGTGTAACCAAGCTAAGCCCGTGATCACCGTTGGATGAACTGACCTAAAAGGCTAAAACCACCTTAGAATCAATGGTGTAGATCATAGGAAGGAATACGTGGCGGCGGAGGGCGATGGGCCACCCCCATGGTGCCAGGTGGGCTCCTCCTTCTGGTGGCAAGGCTTGGGCTCCGTCTTGAGTCGACTTTCATAGGTGTCGCAGGTAGAATCACTTGTTGATGTCGGTTTGCTTGTTTAGAGTGTATGACAGTGGTCCCAGGAGCTGTTTTTTGGAAAATCCTCCTACGGTCATGAAATCATCAAAGCTCGTGGAATTCATTAGTTTAACCCCCTAAACCTTTATTGGTGATTACATGTAAGACCTTATACATGTTTAATTAACAGTTTATAATGGTTGTTAACTACCATCAACAACGTATCTAATGCCTTCCTCCATGGACACCTGAAAGGTCCTAATGGCTAGAGGGGGGGGTGAATAGCCTATAAAAATTTCTACAACAACACTTAAGCAAAGTGGTTAGTCAAATAGATGGCGAAGCGAGTGTTGCGCTAGCATACTAAAAATACAAGCCACCTACCACAATTCTAGTTGTTATAGTCTCTATCTACACAATGGTTATGTCACTACACTAAGTTAGTGAGTTCTCAAAGACTAACTAAAGAGCCTCACTAACTACTAGTCCCGACGCAAGCTAGCTCTCAAAACTAATTACACTAAAGAGCTTAGCTTACACACTAGGAATGTAATACAAGAGATGATGACAATGATTATACCGACGTGTCAAGGTATGAGCCAATCACAAGATGGAGCCAATCAATCAATCACAAGATAACCAATGAAATCCTCGGACAAGGTGACACAAGATTTTTTTTACCGACGTTCACTTGCTTGCCGACAAGCTAGTCCCCATTGTGGTGATTCACTCACTTGGAGGTTCACGCGCTAATTGGCATCACACACCAAACCCTCAATAGGGTGCTGCATAACCAACACAAGATGAGGATCACATAGGCTACGAACAATGCACTAGAGTACCTTTTGGCTCTCTATCGGGAAAAGGTCAAGAACCCCTCACAATCACCACGATCAGAGCCGAAGACAAGCACCTTTCTCCGCTCGACGATCCTCGCTGCTCCAAGCCGTCTAGATGGCGGCAACCACCAAGAGTAACAAGCGAATCCCACAGCGAAACACGAACGCCAAGTGCCTCTAGATGCAATCACTCAAGCAATGCACTTGGATTCTCTCTCAATTTCACAAAAATGATGAATCAATGATGGAGATGAGTGGGAGGACTTTGGCTAAGCTCACAAGGTTGCTATGTCAATACAAATGGTTAAGTTCAAGCACTTGATCATCATGTCCACACCATCATCACATCATGATCTTCACTTGCTTCACTACTTGGAATGTTCCACCTATCTCATAATCACTTTGATAAACTAAGTTAGCACATAGGGTTTCATCAATTCACCAAAACCAAACTAGAGCTTTCAACACCTCCACGAACGAGTCCTCTGTCAACAACCGATCGACTTCGTTGACCAAGCACAGCCGAACGTTGTCTGCCTCCTCGACAAGTCCCTGTATGGTCTCCGCCAAGCACCGCGCGCCTGGTTCACCCGTTTCGCCAACTTCGTCGTCAAGCTCGGCTTCCATGCCACACGTTCCGACTCATCACTCTTCGTCCTACAACAGGGGCATGACATCGCCTACCTCCTGCTGTACATGGACGACATCGTCCTCACCGGCTCCAACCCCGCCCTCCTCTAGAACATCGTCGAACACCTACGGGCTGACTTCACGGTGAAGGACATGGGCGAACTCCGATTCTTCCTCAGCATCGACGTCAAGCGAACACTATCCGGGTTCTTCCTCTCCCAGGAACGCTACGCCGAGGACATTCTGGAACGCGCTGGAATGGCGCAGTGCAAGCCAGTGTCCACCCCATCGACTCTAAGGGCAAGCTGTCCACTGAAGGCGCCGTGATCGACGACAGCTCCTCCTACCGTAGCTTGGCGGGTGCGCTGATGTACCTGACGGTGACCAGGGCGGACCTGGCGTTCGCAGTGCAGCAAGCATGCCTGCACATGCACGATCCGCAGGCACCGCACCTTGCCATGCTCAAACGGATTCTTCGGTACCTGCACGGGACGACGTCTCTTGGCTTACACGTCCGCGCATCCGCGGACCTCGCCATGACGGCCTACTCCAACGCCGACTGGGTTGGCTGCCCGGACACCCGGCGTTCTACTTCGGGCTTCTGTGTCTTCCTCGGCGACTCGCTGGTCTCGTGGTCCTCCAAATGGCAGCCCACCGTGTCACGCTCGAGCGCCGAAGCGGAGTACCGTGCAGTGGCGAACACAGCCGCGGAATGCATCTGGCTACGGCAGCTCCTCGGCGAACTCCGGAGTTCCCTCTCCAAGGCCACGGTGGCCTACTGCAACAACGTGTCTGCGGTGTACATGTCTACCAATCCGGTGCCCCACAAGCGCATGAAACACATAGGAACATCCACTTCGTTCGGGAACGCGTGCAGCTCGGCGACTTCCGCGTCCTCTATGTTCCGACCGGCGAACAGTATGTAGACATCATGACAAAGGGGCTTCGTACACCGACGTTCGAAGCTTTTTGGTCCAGTCTATGCGTTGTTCAGATCACACGCCAGACTGCGGGGGGATGTATTGTGTGTTTGTGTGTACACGTAGGCCTACGGGCATGGGAACAGCACGGAGCGTGTGCGCGGTCACCGCCCGCTCCCACGACGCGCACGTTGTGCGCTAAATGATTTCGGTTGCCAAGTCTGCAACCCGGTTGTACTCGATATATATTCATTGGAGATCAACAGCCTGTTCGGTTGGCTGGTTCGTATCGTTGCTGGTTCGTGAAGAAGTACTGCTGGCTGGTTTACGTGAGAGAAAAATACTATTCCGGCTGAAAATTTACGATCGTTTACGACAAGCCATAGCCAAACGAACAGTGTGCAACTTGATTCCCTGTTGGCTCCCAATTCTACTCTCTACAGCCACGATCTCTTTGCCACCAGAGATCATCGGCATTACGGCAGCGTGCTTTTCCCCTGCTGACGACTTGCCGTGCGCCGTGTCCGTGTGCGGGGGCGAGATCGGCCGGCTGCGAGCCAACGGCTGGACGTGTTCGCTGAACCAATCCACACTCTGTGGCACGCTCCCGGCCGGCCGGGCCTGCACGGAGAGCGACGGTCTTCGATCCAGAAAGTGCTAGAACACGAGTTGCTACGAGTTATATCACGGGGAGGTGCCACCACGGCCGCCCGCCAGCCGCCACCTGTGCCTAGCTCGTGCGCGAGTCGTGGCGACGACCGAGTGGGCGCGTTACGTGTCGCCTCCGGCAGGCGTCGGGGCGTCGGTGAGCCGGCCGGCCGGTCGCCGCTCACGAGTCCGACGAGGAATGCGGCTCTGTGGGCTGTGGCAGACTTTTTGCCCGTTGCGTGTGGAGAAAATTAAAGGGCGACGCCGGCCGTGGACCGGAGAACGACGTTCCCTGCTGCTGCTGTCCGCGAGACCTCACAGCCTGAAGCCCTGAACTGAAGGAGAATCCATGGCTGCCTGCCTCGCCGAAATGCGGTTGCGGCAGCATCGTGTTCTCCTTCGTGCTGGGCTGCAGGCTCGGCTCAGCAGAGCAAGAAGATCGACCGCCCATCGTGGAGGGCGCCTACAGAATAGTTCTGATCTCTTGATCGACTAGTTTTTCATGAGTTGGTACGGCGAGGAGGCGAAAGCGACTGCCTGGTCTGCTGCATCCAAACGTGTGTTTGGACCGTTCGCCGGGCAAAGCCTTTTACTTACAGCTTACGGAAATCAGGTCAGAACGTACAGTGGAGTGACCTGCGCGCGCTGCACGTCTTCGACGACGACGACGACGAGGCCGGGCCGTGACGGCCGCACAACTGATGCCGTGCACTCTCGACTATTCCAACTTCCGACGCAAATGAAATGACCCCTGGCCGCAGGTCCACTGCACCTATCCGTGTGCAGTAGAAATGTGGTGTGGCACCGGCATGGACGTTACGGGTAAGTGATTGCGTCCACTTGATGCGGACATCACCATTCACCAGTCAGCTGGCGTTGGACGAACTGACGAAACGAGGAATATACGTAGCACTCTTCGTTATAGTCGTTAAGGAACCCGATTTCCATGTGGAAAATACAACTACGCCAATCAGAAACGACACAGATCAAGTACACGTCCAGTGTGAAACCATCCAGCTTTGGCACACCCTGCATCGGCTCATAGGCATACATACTTCGTCTCGCTAGGTAAAGCTAGCCGATAATTACTCCGTCATCACTTAATGCATAATGAATTGGACATAATCGTTGAAGCCAGAAATGCCTTTGGTAGTGCCGTAGTGGAATCTTTAGAGATTTGGTAATTAATAGTTGCCTATTGAACCATTTGGAGACATGGAAACATTTGATACTAATGAGCATCTGTCCCTTCTGCAGTGGAAGCATCTTTTTTAGGAGCTTGCTTTGGTTGTCATAAAAAGCCAAGTCAACAGTAAAAGCTCTCCTAATTTGTGGCTAGAGTATTTCTAAATATTTCCCCTCTTTTTTTAAGTTTGGGTCTAAGGTTTGGTAACTTATACATACTCTCTTCCTTTTGTTAAAAAAAAAAGGTAGAGGACTCCCCTGCCTCCCAAGAAAAATGAAGAGCCATCCATGGACAAGTTTATTGATGGAGTGCTTGTTGACTCATCCTTTTTTAATACCTGAGTATCTACATTCAATTTATTTTGTCCGGAGATTGTGGGTTATCGACTAGTCACTGGTCTGTTATTGCTATGTAGGTCAGGTATTGTTGATATGTGGTAGGCTGATTGCGTACTTCAACCAGTTTCCTAATCTCTTAGAGAAGTGTCTATATCATTATGCATTGCGAAGGTATATGAGAACATGGAAACCCGCTCATTATTATGCAGTGGTGGGGTGAATTAGTTTCAAGTCTGATTATGCAGTTTCAAGTATAATTATGCATGTGAACCTGTGAAACATGCTTTGACTATGCAAATTTATTGCCATGCTATCCGTTGGTAGTTTGAAACACAGATAATAATAACAAACGTGCGTGGTAGTGGCGACGTGACCAGCAACCACACCATAACAGCGCCACATGTATGGCCGTATTCAACGAAATTTGACGGTCACTCACCGTAGAACCTATTGCTGGTACGCACGGGGCGCTAGGAGTTAGGACGGTGGGGCAAGGTATGGTGGTAACGGTGGACACATAGCCTCTCCGGGTGGCATAGGAGAAGAAAGGTGTACTTGTGAGTTGTGAAGGTGTGTTGCACGACACGAAGCGATACTTACGTATGGCCAGGTCACTCGGAGTCGGAGCCACAAGTTTGGTAGAGTACACAGAGGAGCTTGGAGAAAAAAAAAATCACCCTAGATCCCATAAACGTGTCAGCCTGTTAATCTTGTCGTCTGGCACTACTACGGCAATGGCCAACAATCGTCATCGATCAATATAGTACAGTACACCTCGGCAAACTCCGGCCCAGCTCACAGTTTGCGATGATAAGCGGACTTTTTTGGTTGTGCACCCACTGCACGGGCCGGGGTACGTGGCCGAGTGGACAGGTGTTGGATGGCCGCTGCTTCTAGAAAGCGCAGCGCAACGAACGTCAAAGCTGACGCGACCGGGAGACACTGCCGCCCCGTGACGACTGCACTGGCGTGAGCGAGTCCGAGTCCGAGTCGGGCGGCCGGGCGGTGGGTGTGGTGGGGGTCCAGCCGGGCCAGCGGGGTCCGGTCTCGCTACACGGAGAGAGGGGAGACACACAACTTGGCATTGGCCATTGGGTACGAGGAGTATTCTACCGTTAGGCACAGTGTCCGTGTGCGAGTGCGAAATGTCTTCGCCGAACCTGATCGATCCAGCGCGGTGGCCCGCCGCTGTACGTGTACGCGCTCGTGAACTCTAGCCCGTCCCGTGGGCGGGGATGCTTGGGCGGGGCCTGGGGGCAAGCCGGCAGCCGAGTAAAGAGGGGCAGGTGCATGCGCGTAGCAGCGTAGGCACGAAGACGACGCACGGCACACGGGCATCGCACATGCACGCACGGCCCTGCTGTGCCTTTGTGTGACGCCCACATTGACCTGGCGGCGCTGGTGGTGGCTTTTGCATGCATTGAGTGATCGGGGTCTCTCGGATCCGTCAAGGCGCCTTGAGATGGGGGCCTGGCCTGGGGCTGCCTCCGCAGGTGGCCCTGCCGGGCTAACCAACCAGCCGTACCGGGTCGGTGAAGACCACACACACGGGCAGGCATGTCCCTATCACGGGGAGGCGCAACCAGCCTGCCCCTACTCGACTGTCCTTGCTCTTGCTCCTGACCGCGTCGCTCCCAACAAACGATAGACGGTCGCAGCTCACGGGTTCTATAGGAACTAGCAGGAAGGTCCGCGCAGTAGCGCGGGCTAGGAAGCATCACAATATGCAATTTTTTCATTATAAGTACCTGAGGTGTCATAACGGTTCTACGTCTGTCCTCATGGAGATGTGGGCTGTTGTTACGTAGCCTCTTCGGAACGATTGGCTTGTTCGTTGCTGATCCACGAGAAAGTACTACTGACTGGTTTGTGCGAGAAAAAAATATTATTCTTGACTGAAAATACTGTTCACATAAACAGTGCCCACGTGAGATGGCTGGCCAGCACCAGCCAGCCAGCCGCTCCAGCCAAACAGGCCGATAAACAATATTGAACACTTACAATCAAGGACGATGTAGAAGAGGTTTTCCCTGGACTGGTGTTCGCCATGGGCATGAGCTGTTGTGTGGATTGGCACATAAGGAAAATGTTTCAAAGGACACCCAGTGCAGAGAGTTTCTGCTCTGTGTAGGGTCTGGGGAAGAGTGTCAGTGGCAAGCCTTACTCTACTCTGTGCAATGCGAGGAGACTGCGACTCGAACCCGGGACCTTCTGGTCACAGACGGTAAGACTCTACAGCTTACACCAGGCCTGTCCTGTCCTATATAAGGAAAAATGTTTTAGTAGGTAAATAATATTTTTGATTAAAATAGTACGCCACAGATAATCCTAGTTGTACAGCTGACCACTGTACAAATTGATTTAAAATGATTGTAATGCATACCACATCATGAAGAAATGATTAATTCTATTATATGGCACAGATTCATATGGATCCTCTAACTAAAGAGGATGAAATCATAAATGACATTGGTAAGGTGATGGCAGCAAAGCGCATATCCGAAAATGGGGGCACTAATGCTGTGTTGTAGGGACATCATTTACCAAAAGGACCTATACAGAGTCCATGTATATATCTATACACGGATTGTTGGTTCATAGTCCTACAACTAAGGACGGATATCGAGCCAGCTCAGCTCGGTCCAGTTCGGCTCGGCTGGTTAATATTATGAGCTAGATGGGCAGTTCAACTCGTATTATTAGCGAGCTCGAGCTGGCTCGTTTAGCTCGCGAGCTACTTAAAAAAATAGGACATACATGTTTATAATGTTCATACCACAATAATTCCAGAATGTGACGTCCAACATTATGCAACCATGCATGATTAATACATATCAAGTTTATCAAAAGTATCAACCATGCGACATAGTTGGTCCATCAATGATCCATGCAGTTCCAGCATACTTACTGGTTGCTTGCCACTATAGACTTAGAAAAATCCACAAATTCAATGTCAGCATCATCTTCTCCTTGGAAAACAATTCATAAATCAACATTTAAGTAACACAACAATTATAAAATCAAAATTCATATAAAATAGTTGAAAATAAGAATTACATATCAATGGAATAGGTGTACACTTCTATGTCAGTATCATCATCTTCTGGATTCATGATCGTGGGCTGATAGGCTTCAGCTTGTGAGCAACTCGTGAGTTGACTCGTTAAAACAGCGAGCTAGACTTCTAGCTTAGCTCGTGAAAAAATTAAAACGAGACGAGCAAGCCGAATCGGACACGAGTCGAACGAGTTGGTGAGCCACGAGTATTTTATCCAGCCCTACATACAACGGTACACATGGCAGGTAGTAAAATTAAATAAGCAATTGAAACACAGGAGGAACAACAGCAAGTTAGGAGCTTCCGACGGTGTCGATTGCATAGCAAGGGCGCCGAATTCTCTGCAAGTAATATATATGTGTGAAGGAATACTGATAAAAGAGGAAGTGTTGGCGGTGTGTCATGGAAGAGCAGTGTTGGTTGTTTGGCTGGTAAATTATGAGCACGTACCCTTTTTTTTTTTTGCTCCGGGAGCTATCGCTCTGTTCGTTTGGGTTTGTTTGACTGATAAATCATGATTGAAAGTACTGTTGACTAATTTGGTGTGAGAGAAAAATACTATTCGTTGATTGAAAAAGTACGACTTATAAGCAACAAACCCAACCAAACAGGACGTATAACGGACGGACGTCTTTTGCGGCTTTCAGTGGCAATGAACGACCTGGGCGTAGCATATGTATTGCAAAGAAATAACAGAGATTGGTCAGTATGATGACATACGTGGTCTGTGCTGGCATAGCTTGACGAATTTTACTGACTATAGGAAGAATCATCCTACTGATTGTAAAAAAAAAATATTTGACAGGTCATAGAAGAAGCAGGCAGTAGTCTCGGCATGGTTTGCAAAAATGTGAAACTTGACATCAGAGACAGGAAAGCATTAGATATGATATACATAGAAGTAGGCAACATCACAGGGGAGTAAATATTAAATTCTAGAATCACCTAGCCGGTCGCCTGACCAGGCGTGTTTGTGAGACTGCCATTCTCGAATCCGAAGGTGACATAGAGGAAGCGTCACAACGTAGTTGTCCGCTGGTATGTCCGGCTATATCAGAAAGGGAAATTAATGAATGCCTCTGTGTATGCCTATGAAGGCAAACACTGAATCAGCAAAGCAAATGGAAGCAGCAGCGTTGAGAACGACAACATTACCTATATGTGGCTCATCAACATGAGCAGGCCCGCGCTTACGGCCTTTAACCATAACTGAAGGAACTACGCCACCGGCAGTGGGAGGGCGACGAACAGCACAGTAAGCAGACTGATAGAGTGTTTGAAATAGCAGGCTGTTCTCACAGCTAGTGGATGAAGAGACCTATTAAACTCTGCATGTTTCTTTGATGGAACAGTAAACATATTTCCGTTAATCATTTTCATCTCTGATATGGCCTCCAACAGCGCAGACCCTGTACATAGTGCATGCAAATGACATTTGCATATCAATACTAAGAGTACTATAGAAGGTAGCATCAAACTCTTTGAATGAAACCTGTACTGCCTAATTAGAACTGATGTAAAAAAAAAAAATTCAAACTCTGCATCCCTGTAAGCTCGCATCTCTTTGTTGATTAAAATTGGACTTCATCGAGGGTCAGCTTTAAGTCTGTATCTCTTTGTCTTAGTAATCCCTTGGTGTATGTTGTTCGCTGATGATGTAGTGTTAGTGGACGAAAGTCAGGCGGGAGTAAATAGAAAATTAGAGTTATGGTGGTAGATCCTTGAGTCTAAAGATTTTAGATTGAGCAGAACTAAAACCAAATACATGAGATGCGACTTTGACGGAGTTGTACAGGAAGAGGGAGACGTGAGTTTGGAAGATAAGTAGTGCCTAAGAAGGATACATTTCGGTATCTGGGATCGATGCTAGAGAGGGATAGAGATATTGATGCGGACGTTAGCCATAGAATCAAAGCAGGCTGGATAAGTGGCGATAAGCTTATGTCATTCTCTGTGACAACACAAAAGTTAAAAGGCAAGTTTTATAAAACGACGATTAGACCGACTATGTTGTATGGAGCAGAATATTGACCTACAAAGATTCGACATGTTCAACAATTAAGTGTTGCAGAATATATTCGATATGTTCAACGACTGAATGTTGCATAAATACGTATCTTCTGAGCACCTGCACGGCAGCGGAGAGCGAGAGCGGAGAACCCATGCCTCCTTCATGGGGACGTGCTAGTAATACACTAAGGCTGTGTTTAGTTTGCGAATTTTGAGAATTTGGCTACCGTAGCACTTTCGTTTTTATTTGGCAATTATTATTCAATCATGGACTAATTAGGCTCAAAACGTTCGTCTCGCAATTTCCAACTAAACTGTGCAATTAGTTTTTTTTCGTCTACATTTAATACTCTATGCACGTATCGCAAGATTCGATGTGATGACTACTATAATACTTTTTGAGAAAGTTTTTAGGAACTAAACAGGCACTAATACTACGCGTTGGTCAATTGTCGTCGATAAGGCCGCACACAGGAAACCGGGAGCGGAAGGGAGGACAAAGCTGCGTCCGTCCAGAACATGAAAAGGCATGGAAAACCAAGGCACAGAGGCTGTAACTATCTGAAAAATAAGATCAGTTCCACAACAACGACATGCACCGCAGAGTCTGCACGGCATCGACGAGACCGACCGTTCCAGCTTTGAAGGCTAGTCAGACACCCAGACCACCCTCCACTGACCCAGGCACTCAGGCAGTAACAGTGACCCAGTGGCGGCCACTCGATGCGAAAACCACGAGTCGGCAGTAGGTGAGTTGGAAGCCTATTCAGAACCACACGGTCCAGACAAGGGAAATGATTGCCAGGGAACCAAATTCCCACGAGGATTCTTTTTTATGGACCACGAACGCACGAATCAGTAGCATACAAAACGGCAAACCAACACATGCGGAAAGAAAGTTCGGCTCGTGAAAATGAAACGGTACTAATTTGTAACACAGCATGCCTGAACAAATGTAGCAGCTCAAAACAGACAACAAGCGTCAGACGCAAACTACAAATACCCCATTACTACTTTGACAGAATTTTCACTCTGATTCTGATTCTGACTGGCACGCAGGGAGGTAGTAGGTATCCAGTTGCCAGTATTTCTGCTTCACGCCCTTCCAAACTTCTTCCGCCAGGCAATCTTTGACCGGCAAAGGGATGAACTGCGTCGAATACCCCAGATTGGCTAGCTCTAACGCGACAAGCTGGCAGTACACGGCGTGGAAGAACGCATTGTCGCCGCAGAGGCCATTGAAGTATGAGTAGATGCCTCCGGGTTTCAGTAGCTTAGGAAGGTGTTGGTGGAACTCTCTCATGTCCTCGTAGTATTCCCCGTATGTGTCAAAAAATATGCCTGCACATGTAAGAAAACAATGGCATTAGAGAAGATTTCCGTACTATGGTTTTCATGGCTGTACTCGAGGAAAGTCAAGCTATTTTATGGTAGTATCCATTCTGAGCGTGAATTCATATTCATCTCTGACGGTAAATAGATGATAACTTTTGCTTGATTATAAAATCAAAAGGAAATGGTTATCGCATTGACAGTTAGTTAGTTACATATCAATTTCAGTTATCATAACAAATACTATAACATAGTTGGTTGCAGGTTCCTTTCTTCCTTCCCTTTGATATTTTCAAAGATAAAAACTAGGTAAATGGTCTATGTGCAGTTCAAAGTATCAGAGATGGCAAACTGCACATGGTTTGAAATATCCGAAACTAGATTCATAGAGGACATATGTGCTCATAATTCAACAACTTATCCACAGAGGATGGTGACTAGGGTTTGAAATCAATCAATTGTCATGCACTGGCCTACTTCTATTTGAACATATATTATTCATCACTCAAGTTATCTATGCTCATAAACGAAGTATAAAAAACATGATGTTGAAATATGCATCCACAGCGTTAGAATGAACTCAAGAAGATGCAAATCACTTATTTAGAACAGGTCTGCTACACTAAAACAAATAAATCACTGTATGACACTTGAAGAAAGGATTACAAACACAGTGAAGACAAAGGGTTTTGCTTATAAGGAATGCTTGGGTGTTGACGGGTTCTGTTGTTTGGTAGGGAGCAATGTTGGTCCAGGTGCTTGTGCTCTTAATATAAGAAGAGCAACAAGGAAAAAGGAGGAGAAAGAGACATGGAGAAAGCAAAGTAATATAAAGAGTAAAATGCACCACAAGTCGATTAACTTTTGGAGAGGTGTCATCTAGGTCCATCAACTTTCAAAGTGCATTTTCGGGTCCTTAAACTTTCTATGTTGTGCATTGCAGGTCCATAACCATTCAGTTGCTTGATAATTTTTCATTGAACCCCTTCACTTGAATAACTCTATCTCAAAATAGCCCTCACGAAGAACATCGGTGCTGGCAACCACGACGTCGCTCAGTGAGCGTGCGGGGCCAGCCACGTCACCGCGCCAGGTCAAGAACGCCATAGCGCCGCAGGCAAGCAGGATGGCGGTCGTGCGGGGCCAACCACGCCACCGCCGTTTGAGCGGGACGAGCGGGTGGCCACGTCGCCGCTGGGCGGGCGGGCAACCACACGGGGCCCACCACGCCACCGATGGGCCACCACCCTGTCCTTTGAGTCACGGATCCTCTCACAGAGGAGTACGCACGTGGATGCCCCGAGGAGTGTCTCCATGTTCCGCTTGGCGCTCTCCGTCACGTCGTCGTGCAGCGCTGCCTCGAGCGCATTCTGCATAGCCTCGGCCTCGTGCACCTCTGCTTCGCGTTCTCCAGCGCGTTCTGCATCCACGACGTCACCCGATCATGAGCGTCCGAATCCTTGTGCGGCTGTGCCACTGCCTCCGCCTGCATCGTCTCGGCCTGGCACCTCTGTTTTGCGTTGATGAGCCGCATGAAGTAGATAGGGTAGACAACACGTACCGCTACGCTGATATGAACATTCGGGATAGACGGTGCCAACGAGCGTGGCCACCTGCGCCACACAAGGTGCACCATCCGCATCGACAAAGTCGGCGTGGCCCCTGCCAGGTCGAGGTCCCCCGTCCCCATGTATGCCACTCTGCCTAAGAAGCTGCTGCACTGCTGCAGTAATGTGGATCGGAAAAGCAGTCAGCTTGTTGGTTCTAGCGACGTACTCCTACTAGGAAGCAATTAGCAATTAGCTTCAGGGCTGCATACATACGGTGTCATTGTCGCTGGCCACCCACTGGCACTGTTAGTCTTGGAACGGCGGTGAACGCCGACTGCGACGACAGGACGCCGGGGACGAAGGAGTCAAGCTCACGAACTCACACAAACACAACGCGAACTCGTGTAACACTTGGGTGTTTTGGTGCTGCGATGAAGCGGCAGCTTTTCTGTTCTTCTATTCTTCCTTTTATTGGGAATTACAGGAAAGTCATGCCTGGCCAGTGGCGGCGTGGCTGTCCGGCTGAGCAGCCCGACCACCCAGGCTCCGGCTCGCCTAGCTGTGGTGTAGCAGGCCCGTCCTAGTGGCGCGCGTGGCTGCCCAGTGCGAACGACTGCCCGGCCGCTAGCACGGCAGTGCCGTGGCTGGCACACGCAGCTGGCTGCCCACTTGCCTGGCGGCAGCATGGCACAGGCGCCTGCCCGATCCCATGGCGTTGTTGGCCTGGCGCGGCGGTGTGGCTGGCCTGTGCGACCGCCTGCACGCTCGCTGAGCAACGGCATGGCTCCCAGCGCCGATGCCTGCTCATGTTCTCCATAAGGCTATTTTGGGATAGAGTTATTGAAGTGAAGGGGTTCAATGAAAAATTACCAAGCAACTGAACGGTTATGGACCTGCAATGCACAACATAGAAAGTTTAGGGACCAAAAAATGCACTTTGAAAGTTGATGGACCCAGATGACACCCCTCCAAAAGTTAATGGACTTGTGGTGCATTTTACTCTAATATAAATAGACAGGTTTCCAGGTTCTGTTTTCACAGTTTCCCATTGCATGTTGACTAAAATGTACACACATCACATTTGTTTATAAGTATTGCAGTGTCTTCTAAGTTCCTATGTTTTCTCAACTACCAATTGCAGTGTTTTTGTATTCTTTTTCGAATTTATGCATTCTAAACAGGCCTTATGGCCTAAACACTAACCAACTGTTCTTATTTGGACTAGCACAACCACCACCACGACCACCGTGCCCAAAAAAATGGTTACTTCAATGGATGAAGAAAGATGCCCAAAAAATAAGAGTAAGATTACTAAAATAAACAAAGGTTCACCTTTTAAATAAGTTTCATCAAAAGAAAACAGTAGCTCTGTGCATACTGTCGCAAATTACCCCACCTGAGTGAAGCTAAACAAGGTTTCCAAGTGCCACACAGAGCCATGAAACGGCTGTTTGCAACATAATACTCATGTGGTAAGCACTTCTATAGACGCCTTCCAATGTAAACATGTATTCAGAAACTATCTAGACGCACACTTTTCCTGACAAAAGGTCCAAAATTACCTACTCCGAAAACTTTTAGAAGCACTAGCTTGAAAACTTTGAATATACTCCCTCCAGTCAATAATAGCTGATGTTTGTGAGATTCTGGAAAAGTGCACCAATACTTGACAGTGGATAAAATTTGGCCTAATTAAACGTATCATATCCATTCATGCCCTGCATCCCTATGAGCTCCATGTCCCGTCCTGTGACAGCCACCATCTCCACGGCTGACAGCGGCAGTCCCTTTCCTCCGAACATGCTCCTCTCAGTATCCTCAGGTACAGCTCGGAATGAGCAGTAGTTGGCTAGCGCAACATCTGGGGTTCACACAAAGATTGCCTGGATGAGGCCGCTTGTGGAGACAGCTGAATATTGTCACCCAGAATGTCCTGCTTCCATCTCAGGTACAAGCTTACTGGTGAAAGTCCTTATCTTGAGCATCCCACTCTCCACTCATTCATCTTTCCTCCTTTCCTTTCAGATCTGAGGTCCAGCCGTGATGGAGGTCCGAGCTTCTGTGAGGGCATCGATGGAGGCCAAGGAGTTCTTAACGGTGGTGAAGCATGCTGTACTCTGATGGACTAGGTGAGGAACATGAGAGTCATCCAGACAGGATCCATGGTCTCCGCAATTCACTCTCTCAAATCAATGTTAGATGGCCATCCCTTTGGCTGAGCACAACAGCATCAGCGGATGAGGTGAACACTGGGAACCAGTGACATTAGTGGATGCGGTCACTGGGCAGTGGGCACCAGTACTGGTGGAGTCATGCCGGTGGATGGCGGGAACAGCGATGTGAGAAGTCACATTCAACGGGGAAGAACAGGGAGAGTAATTGAGGAATGGTCAGACGGGGAAGCACCAGAACCAACTGGAAAACTAAAGTATCATCTTTGATACTAATAAGCATCAGCATAAGCTTCTTTATCATTCATTGAAAACAATGAATCTTAACATCACCAAATCCTATGTCATTCTACAGAACATTACTCCAGAAAGGCCACAGACACAGAGAAAACTATTGTTAGATACTACCAACTTCTTCATGCTCCTGAATTCCTGCTAGAGCCTATGGAAATTTCACCTGAGACATACTCCAGAAATTTCCTATCTTCAGCCAACTTCTCCATACTCTTGAATCCCTACTAGGCATACCATGGATAATGCAACCTATGAAATTTCACTTGAGAGATACTCCCAAAAAATTTCTATCCTTCAGCTTTTGCACAACTTCTCCATACTCCAGAATACCTACTAGGGCATGGCGGCATGCAAGGATAATGCAAACCTACGGAAATTTCACCTAAGACACCTAGAACTAGGACATTCAGCAACAGAAAACTTACCCCCAGTCCCCAGACAAGAAAGCATTTAGCATTGCAACATCGATGACCAAACATGACAACACTGAAATGAATAAGCAAAGGCAAAAGATATGTTATACCGTCATAAGATCCGAGCTGCGGCATCACGTCCTGCCATCGGCCGAACACGATTCTGACGTTCTTCTTCTCGCCCCACCCGAGCTTGAGCATCCGCTCGTACACCTCTGGGTGGGCCTCGACGATGGTGTGCTCCTCGGGCTCGTACCTCTGTATCGCCTCGTCCACCAGCCCCATCCCGAACCCCACGTTGAGCACCTTGCCACCGCCTTGGCACACCGCCTGCGCGTGCGCCTCCATCAGCGGCCGCTCCCACGCCATCATCACTGCCTTGCTCTCCGCGTCCATCACCCTCTCCTCGCTAAACGAGACCCTGGATTCGAGGTAGCTCTCGGCCGGGGCACCGTCCGAGGCGTTCGCGGGGACCGCTTGCCGCCGCGCGACGGTGCCAAGGACGAGCTCGGAGCGGAGGGCGTGGTCGAGGAGGATGTCGTAGGTGTCGGGGTCCGAGGCTAGGTCCCCTGCTGAGAGGCCCGAGGGGGAGAGCGCGTTCCAGGGCGCACCGCGGTCGAGGAGGAGGCGCGCAACGCCGGCGTGCCCCCCCGCGGCCGCGTGCATGAGCGGGGTCAAGCCGTCGGCATCGAAGTGGGTCGCGTCAGCTCCTGAGGCAAGGAGTTTAGCGACTTCCTCCTCTTCACCGGACTTCGCCGCCGCGCAGAGCAGCTCCTCCGGCGCCGCCGCCATTTTTTGGGTCGAGCAGTGGTCAGTGGAGGCTCCCCTTTTCTCGCTTTCTGAGGTTTTAGCTCACCAGCATTGGGCCTTATGACTTCTCATTAAACCAATGTCGGCCCAATCAGTTCACCAGGTTTAAAGCCCATATGCCTCTCTGCCTTGACTTCGAGGTCACTCCACGAAACGGACTGGATCGCACTCGCCCAGTCGCACCTGTTCCTCTCTTCGATTTGGCGGTAGCTTCGTAGCGCCGCTCAGTCGCCGCCGATCACCTTCGCCTCGCCTGTGGGGAAAATTGGTTCTATAGCATTGAAAGAATCGTGTTTTCGAAAAATACCATTGAAAGATCTGGAACACGTGAAATACCACCAAAAGAGTCTTCCGTCACCGAAAACTAGCATTCTGTCACGATTCAGAGATAACACCGTGAATCCACCGTCCTCGCCTTCTTCTTCCCATCTGCTCATCTCACCTTCTTCCCATCCGATGAGAACCAGCGGACAATCCTTTCTGCGTCAGCTTCGGCTTAGATGGAGTCCATGCGCGCTGAGGGACCAGATGATGCGCGCGGGCAGACGGGTCACGGGTGACGAGCGGCTCGCCCGGCCAAGGCAAGGCCGGCACTGCACGGATGGGTGACGAACAGCTCATGCGGCGCGGCTCCTGCTCCACCTCGTAGCCGATAGCTCCAGCCCGTGCGAGGGCGAGCAGCTCGCGTACGGTAGCGAGGGCGGCGGGTCACGGTTGTGAGCACGGGTGCGCGGGCACAGAAAACGGCGAGACGGGTCTTCAGCTGGGCGGCTCCGCTGGCCCGCATGGAACCACCGGCGGCCAGGCGGGCGGACGAACGGGCACACATCGCGGCGAGGTAGGGCATCAAGTTCAAGACGTAGGCGGTGCGCGGCGATGTCGGGCCGCAGCTGCACACCCTGGCACACCACGGCGACGTCGTCGCGTTCCACTTCCACCTGCTGCTTGAAGAACATCAACTTCACCTCGACGCCATCGAAGTGCTGCAGCGTCTCGGCATTTGCCATCGAGCTCCAGGCCTCCAGCACCAACTGGTGCAAGACTTCGGCATCGGCATAGCCGCGCACCTCGGCGCCAGCACCAACCAGCGTCGTCCTCGCGTGGGGACCTCTCTATCGCGTCGTTGTCACTCGTCACCACAGGCCGGTGGCCACACACGGGAAGCTTCGCCGTCGTCATCACCGAGCACTCTGACACCGACATCATGGCTCCTCTCCCTCTACGTTAACCCAGGTTGGGTTGAGATCATTTTGTTTTGTTCTGGCTCCTCTCCCTCTACGGTGGGAAAAAAGGGAGCTGCAGGACTGCGACCTGTGTGCGCTCTGCCACAAAGCTCCGGAGACGATGAACCACCTATTAACTGCTTGCGTCTACACGAGGGAGGTTTGGGCTAGATTACGTGCTGCCATCTCCCTGCTGCAGCCTGTTCTGGCTGAGCCAACAGCCGTTGATCAATGGTTTGGCGAGAGGAAGCTCATCCCGAAGGACCTTCACAGGGGCTTCGATGCACTGTTTCTGTTGGTCTCCTAGCTAATTTGGAAAGAGCGCAATAGCCGTATTTTCGAGAGGTCCGCCACTATGCCGGCATGGTTGCTGCCGAAGATCCGAGAAGAGTTGCGATGCTTGGGTGACAGCGGGTTTCAGTAGAATCGCCCCCCCTGATCGCAACCTGGTCGTAAAGCGGTGTCATGTAATAGCTCCGTAGTGTTTCTACTGCCTTTTCGTCTTTTTGCTATTTCGACCTTGTTGTGTTGTTGCAAGCCGTGGCTTGCATTCTGTATTCGTCTGCTACCCTCTTAATGAAAACGGGCTCAGTTGAGCGCGGTCACGAAAAAAAAACATAGCACGCTGAAGATCGACATGAGCGAGCTCTTGTCGTCGCCGTCGCCGTGGCTGGCATCGAGAATGAAGGCACCGAGGTAGTCATACAAGCACTTCCTATCTCCAGGCCGTTCCCATGGGGACTCTAGCACCCTGTACTGCCTGGTCCAGGGATCGCACATGACGGCGTGCAAATCGTCACGGACAAAGGCGAGGAGGCCACCACGGCTGTCAGTGAGCACTGGGGATCTGTGCATGTGCTCAACGTCGATGAGGAAGTCAAGGGAGAGGCGCTGGTAGAGGCGTACTGTTGGCCGCGCTGGGAAAGGGACGAACTCGGTGACGGTAGAACACAAGCCTGGCTTCGTGGTGTTCACGGAGTAGTCAGTAGTGGCCTAGAAGATGGTTCGCTGGTGGAGGGAGCGGACGCGCTGGAGGAAGCCGTCGCCGGCGATCACGTGGCGCCAGAGCTTGCACGTGGCCGCGGCGCGGAAGAGGTAGATGGGCGTGCGGACACGCAGGAGGACCAGCTTCAGGACTTTATCGGGGAGGTCGTGGATGCTGGTCCGCATGAGCTGTTCGTCACCCATCCGTGCAGTGCCGGCCTTGCCTTGGCCGGGCGAGCCGCTCGTCACCCGTGACCCGTCTGCCCGCGCGCATCATCTGGTCCCTCAGCGCGCATGGACTCCATCTAAGCCGAAGTTGACGCAGAAAGGATTGTCCGCTGGTTCTCATCGGATGGGAAGAAGGTGAGATGAGCAGATGGGAAGAAGAAGGCGAGGACGGTGGATTCACGGTGTTATCTCTGAATCGTGACAGAATGCTAGTTTTCGGTGACGGAAGACTCTTTTGGTGGTATTTCACGTGTTCCAGATCTTTCAATGGTATTTTTCGAAAACACGATTCTTTCAATGCTATAGAACCAATTTTCCCGAAGAGAAATGGGTGACTTTCACCACACTTGGTTGAAGGCACGCGAAGTGTTTGTAAGAATGCTTAGCAGTGAAGGCGGGGCCAGCGTGGGCTGTGATACCCTGCTGGACGCCTCGGACCTCGCCAAGCGCCTCTGCAAGCTCATCATCTCCTGCCGGAAGGCCTGGGCCCTCGAGCACAAGCTCGACCACAGCGGCATCCGCGTCACGCCCGAGGTCGCGAAGCGCGTCCTTGAGCGCCTCGACAAAGCCGGCATGCTCGCGTACCGCTTCTTCGAGTGGACGCGCAGGCAGAAGCGCGGCGGGTGTGCCCATACCGTGCGTTCCTACCACACGGTGGTCGCGTCCCTAGCCAAGATCAGGCAGTACCAACTCATGTGGGACGTCGTGGCCGTCATGCGCAAGGAGGGTGCGGCCAATGTTGAAACGTTCGGCATCATCATGCACAAATATGCCCGGGCGCAGAAGTTTGATGAGGCAGTGTACACGTTCAACATCATGGAGAGGTATGGTGTTGCCCACAACCTCGCTGCCTTCAACAGCTTGCTTGGTGCACTGTGCAAGTCGAAGAACGTGCGCAAGGCGCAGGAGATCTTTGACAAGATGAATAATCGGTTCAGTCCTGATGCCAAGACCTATAGCATCTTGCTTGAGGGTTGGGGGAGAGCACCCAACCTCCCAAAGATGCGGGAGGTTTACAGCGATATGCTTGCCGCTGGTTGCCAACCTGACATTGTCACATATGGTATCATCGTCGATGCACTCTGCAAGACAGGCCGAGTCGAAGAGGCTGTCTGTGTCATGCAGGACATGAGCTCCAGGGGATGCCAACCGACAACCTTCATATACAGCGTCTTAGTGCATACTTATGGAGTTGATATGAGGATTGAGGATGCTGTTGCAACATTTTTGGATATGGAGAAGGATGGGATTGTGCCTGATGTTGTTGTGTACAATGCGCTCGTCACTGCCTTCTGCAAAGTGAAAAAGTTTGACAATGCCTTCAGAGTCATGGATGACATGGAAGGCCATGGAATCTCCCCCAATTCAAGGACCTGGAACATCATCCTAAATACTTTGATTAGCCTTGGAAAGGATGATGAGGCATATAGGGTCTTCCGCAGCATGATTAAGCGCTGCAAACCAGACTCTGATACTTACACCATGATGATAAAGATGTTCTGTGAGAATGATAAGATAGAGATGGCACTGAAGGTATGGAAGTATATGCGGTTGAAGCAGTTCTTGCCGAGCATGCACACATTCTCCGTGCTGATCAATGGTCTCTGTGACAAGGGTGAGGTTAGCCAAGCTTGTGTCCTGCTTGAAGATATGATAGAGAAGGGCATTAGACCTCCTGGTTCAACTTTTGGCAAACTGAGGCAGCTACTTTTGAAAGAAGGAAGGAAGGATGTGCTTGACTTTCTTGTCGAGAAAATGAAGATCCTCATTCAAGAACCTTTGTTTGATTGACCCTTCACTTCTCCATTGGTATGAATGCTTACTCCTGTCATCTATTTGGATACACGTGGTTAATATGGGGTAGATGCTCCAAATGCCTTCTCTTGTTTCTTCATTCTTAATTTGCAGTGCTATTTATGAATTATATCTGAGTTTCTGTTGCTGATACTCTCCATGGTTCATGTGCCACTCCAGCTGCTGAGCATATGCAGTTATCATTTAGGCTTTATGAATAGATGCTCCCAGTTGAAGGATCAATGGATGCCCAACCAAGCCATGGCTGTGTTATTAACGTCTCACTCAATCATTACTACTATCAATTATCAAACATCTCATGGCCAAAATGCTGAACTGCTGATATATTTGCTCACCGGAAACTTTTGTGTTGTAAGACTCAGACTTGAGTCCTCCAAAAGCAATGAACTACATGTGGTCAATGGATCAAGAGGAGCTGTTCAGCGCAAGAATCCTACAAGGACTGGTGTCAGTCACAAGTGTCCATGTTCTGAACTCGAGAACTTTGTGCCGAACTGCCAATTTGTTCAGGCACAAGTCACTGCTATATAGAAATTGGTACTGGTCTGAGCATTTGATCTATGAAAAGGGGCACCACATTTCTTGAGGATTTAAAACGATGGCTGGAATTGCTCTTACCTGCAGTACAACTAGCTCCATGCTTTCCTCCCGAAAGGATAAGTTGTGACGTTCAAGAAGAATACCAAGGAAATTACTGAGCTCAAGAAGGTAACATAAACGACTTGCTAATATTTTTCCCCTGCTGAACTGTATTTTTCCTGTTACATGTGACAGACTATCTTTTTTTCTTCTCTTTTGTCAAACCAGTTGGCATTGCCCTGTGCCCCTGTGTGAAGCTACATAACAGGCATGAAAAGGTGAATAACGCTTTGGTGTCGTACAAGTAGCCAAGTAGTTGATCTTAGACTCTTAGCATTAGCTGTGCAGCTACCGAGTGGCCTTGTATCTCTGTACTTATGTTATAGAATTTGACAGCTCTTTCGGTCCAGTAGGGTTGTACATCATATAGCTATATTAAATTCAGAGGATGTGAAGATGCTATTTCAATTCACAGGATTGGAGAATCACCTTTTCGCAAATTGTGTGCAGTCCATCTATTTCAGTTCTGACAATGAGTAACTCTATGATATTGTGGTCATTAAACAGAATTAATGTTACAATCCTCTTCTCAGAAAGTACCTCGGCTACAGTAGCACTCACTACAAGACAAAATAGTGGTAAAAAACAGGGAAGGCAGTCAGCACAAAAGACTATAATACCATAAATAGTTGCAGATACAAAAGAAAACTGGAAATTAGTGGAAATAATCCAGTTATTTCAGATTAACTGGTAGGAGATCAGATGGTGGGAAGTGTGGGTGTACACTCCCAGAACCTAAGTTGAAGTCCTCTTCAACTCAAATTTGGGTGCCTCTTTCCTCTTTTTTACAATGAGGTGTCTTTTTTCACAATAACTGGGTGCAGAAAGTAAGGAAAGCAGGAGTCACTCGTGTAATCAGTAAGATAGCTAGGATGCTCCTAAATGTATTTTTTTTGCATTCCTTCTTTGTTGCTGTGTATATGTTTAAATTTAACAAAAATGCACGGCTAAATAAGGAAACTGGGGAAAAAGCAATCGAACATATGTATGATAACTAGGATGCTCCTAAATGTAATTTTCTTTGCACTCCGTATTTGTTGCATCTGAATATGCATTTCTATGTATATGTCTTAAATTTAACGAAATGCACTGCTAAATAAGAAACTGCAAAAAAAAAGCAATCGGACATAAAAAGTTGTGTTTAATAAGTATTAACTTGCAAGAGTGCATAGCATGCTCCTGCATTTCCCAGGAATTAGAAATGATTCAATGTGTGCTCTTAACGCTCAGATATTTAAATCATTTGTAACAAAAGATGATGTTGATGAACATTAGAAAACATAAGCCCAGAAGTAAGGAAACCGTCCACTGTGTATTGTCATGCTTAAATCCACAACCAGTTCAAGCTCCAACCAACATTCTATGCCTGAAACTTTCTTTTTAGTTAAGAGTGTGATGAGCTTACCTCCAATAGTAGCACCAACCATGGCTATTGCGAACAGCAAAGGCATGTTAGGGAGAGAGTATTCTTGCTCACATGGTTCTGCTATACAACTGGGTGGTAGAACATATATGATACAACTACTGAGAAGACATGCTTTGCTAAAGGAGGAAAATACAACTTCCTGCATATCATTATAGCTAGGTTTCCGTAACAAAGTTTTCTAGGAATTAAATTTAAGCTGTGTTCAATAAGACAGTATTAGGTTAGTTTAAATTGTTAGGAAAAGTTAAGTCTCCTTAAGCCTTATTTCAAATCAAAGGGCTGTGTTATCAGATGATACATGCTAAAATAGAGCAAGGGACTCACCATCATACCTGAAGATCAGATACGGACTTCATGAGATCATGTCCATATACACTAGCTGCATGGATGCCATCATCATTCCTAGAATCGGTGTGAATTGTGATCAGTCAGTGATGGGGCACGCCGAGCCGCAGAACACTTACTAGTTACTAGGACAGGACAGACTTGCAGTGCTGCAACTAGTAAAGGGAGAAGAAATGATTGTTCTGCATGTCAAAAGTGAATTAGTTACCTAAGGTAAAATTTTGCATCACATTGTGTAAGTATTGCAATGACTTTGTCAGAAAGATGAATTATAAATTTGGTTAATCATGATCAGTAGTGACATCACATTCTAGGAAAAAAACACAAAAATGAGCAGTAACTTACACATTCTTAATACTATCAAATACTTCATTAAATTGACCAACATAATTGTGGTGTTAATTTTTTTTTTGTTGCGAACAAATTGTGGTGTTAACTAAACAGGTGTCAAGATAAATTCATCCAATAGAATCCATATTAACTTAACAATGTGATCCTATGGAAATAATACATGCATTGCAAGAAAATGACAACAAAAAGGTGAAATTTTTCTTTCCCAGTTTTCAGGCAGAACCACAAAGCAAGGATGAAACATTAAAGATCAAATGGCAACACTCTTCTAGCAAGCAAAGACTTTACAAACTTAAAGTGGGTGTTTTTGTTACAAAAGCACTCACTCTAAGCGCAGAGATACATGCTGCCACGTTCAAAGAAACGGAGACATGTGGACCTGATAGAAGCAAGTTTTAGAATGGAGGCTACTCAAAGGTCAAAGCTGTATTTCCCTTTTAAGGGAGTGCATAAGCACACCGCCCCCCCCCCCCCCCCCCCCCCCCCTCCCCCCCAAACCCAACACACACACAAACACTAAAAGCCAGGCTAATAGTAGAGCGGGCTGCCGGGTGTAAAAATCTTTACAGCTTACCTCTCGGTCCACTCATATAATAGTTACTTTTCACTATTAATTCTAGCTCCACTCATTTCTCTCACAGAGTTTTTCGGTTCCTGTGTCTAAGTCGGCTACTCCTCTCTACTCCATCTCAACATTCAGTCTGCTTATAGGTTATTATTATACTTATTCTAACAAAAGCACCTAGCTAAGCATTAGCACAGTTATTACCGAAGTCAAGCAACACCTCTTAGGATAATACTGCCCTCCTCTCTGACATCACAAGAAAAAGGGAAAAAAGGCTGCTGCACTAGTTAATCGTCAACGTGTTTAACAACAAGCCCTCTATAACAGTAAATTACCACCACTGACAAAAGGTTATGGAGGAAAGGAACTGGATGCCAAAAGTCACTTAAAACCTGAACTGTCCGGGGCTAAGATATTACATCCTAATCTAAGCCCTGGACAATTCATGTTTCGGCAATGCTAGCGCCTGAACGTCCGGACGGACGGACGCGCGCTGCACTCAGTTTCGCGCACTCCGCGCGGGGCCCGCACGCCCGAGCGACAAGAGGGGAAGGACTCGCCCGTGACGTTGTATGGATGCCCTGCCAGCGCCGAGAGGAGGACACACCGAGACGATGCAACAGAAGGCTAGGAGGAGAGATGCAGCACCCGATTTGCTTTTGAAACATGCAAATACAACAGTTGCAACATACGTCTGAAGGCATATGAAACACTTGAAATATGCTTGTGAAACACTTGAAAAAAAAACACCTAAAAACACTTGAAAACCATTGCAACCATACACAACATCCAGATAAAACACATGCAATGTATGTGTGAAATATATGGAACACCCAGATAAACACACTTGCAACGTGCGTTCAGAAAACACAGATGGAACATTGGTAACAAACCTTTACAATATACGTGTACAACAATGTAACATATGCAACATCATGATCTACTTTTACAACATCCATTTGAAACACTTGCAACATACTTCTGAAACATTCGAAATATACGCTTGCAACATATGCTTTCAGGATCTCGGCTGTGCGGTCGCAGTGGAGGAGGATGGCGGGCGAGCGATTGTGCGGGCCCCGGCGATAGGGCGCACGCAGTGCCCACGGTGGAGGCAACAACAGTCGGGTTATGCGGCCTCGCGCGGCGGTGCAGGTACAACGGCATTGGAGAGGAAAGCTGACGGGAAGCGCAGTAGAGAGGGAGGCGTGCAGGAGCCACGGCTGAGCTAGTCGCGGAGCAGATACGTGAATATTTTTTTTAATCACGGTGTCCAAAGGGGAGCGGATAGGAACAGCAGCTTCTACACGTCGAGTACACCAACCGGGAAGTCCAGCGGGGATGGACATCTGACTTCCAGCATTACCGTTCATGTTTACGTCTTTTCTCCAGCGGAAGCGTAAACAAAGTGAGCACGAAAAATTGCGGCTGAAGCCACTGTTCTTCAGATCAGGGATCAGTGCAGGTCAATTTCACCCTTTTCTCCATGATTCTAGGCCAGAAGATTAATAAAAATAAATAAATTTGGAAACTAAACCTGGCAACCTGCTGACAATTATAGTAGAATACATCAAACGTTCCCAGTTGGAAAAATGCAGGCGCTTACAAAAGCAAACTATGCCATCTGAATGCCAATGCCACCATAAAATGCATGTAGTGGATAGCCGGACTTGAAGAAATACTAGTGACATAACTTAGCAGCACAGCATGCATAACTGGAATATGTTACAAATACATGCAGTAACTGAGTAAACTACAACTTGCATTACATTACTTTGACAATGTCAAACCACGTTTCGTGAACTCTGCAAAACATCCCTAGTTGTACAACAGCGTAGAATAATAAAACCTAGAGCCTATGCATTTCCTCTCTACACAAACAAGGAAATCTCTGGTGGTTGGACAAAGGAGAAGATGGCTTCACCGAAGACCTCATACAGAGACCCCAAGAGATGACCGGTGTCCTGATCCTCCTTCCAAGCTTGCCTAAGAACTGCAGAAACTCTCTGAGCGAGATCACTGCCCTGATCTCTCCGGATGGCAGCTGATGGGATGCTCTCCACCATCTGCCCGGAGGACGAGGCCTGCATCATGCCAGGGTTGGCTAACTGGTTGGAAAAGCCATCCATGGCACCTTGCATGTTTCCTCCCATGGAAGCTGAGGCCATGGAGTTGGCTGTTGCGTCTGTTGCCATCTTCTTCAGAGGTGGCTGAGTTGAAGAGAGATCTGCGCTAGATTTTCGCTTATCTGAAATTTGCAGTGCAACATACTCTTTACTTTCAAAGTCTACTAATTCAACTGCTGACAGCAAAGACCATTTGGCACTTAATTGCCAGTCAACATGTGTCTAGTGGCATATATTCAACTAATAGTGTGCTTATATTCAACACTTACTTGGGTTGGTTAAGACCCTTTTGTTGCTCCGTAAAAGAGGTCGCTTCGATGGAGAAAGCAAACCAGGAAATAATTTCAACCGATCATACAAGCATTTGCCTGCAGCACACTAAAAAATGCATTCCACTGGTAAGAAACTTAGCTTGGTATTAGTTGGTGAACCAAAATGCAGTAAACATTATATTGACTGAGGACTCTAAACTGACCAGCAAGGCACCATAAACACGCCAAGCTTCCTTCCTTTTCATCTCGTTTTTCTGCTTCTCAAGCTGCAGTTCCGGCTCCAGAAGTTGCATATATGTCACAAGGTTGGGCAAAAGAAGAAGTCTAATCTGGTAAGCAGAAAAAAACAATCAGCCAGTGCATAACTAATAAAAAAATGAGTTTCAAATGGGATCTACCGCGCTGGGCCCCAATGCAGATATCCCTTGAACAGCACCGTAATGTTGTGTCAGTGATTTGGCAGGATCAAGAAATGCATGGATCAATGTTTTAGTTAGCCGATTTTGAAGGTTGTGATAGACATGACCAAACCTGAAAACCATCATCTTCAGTTGATCAACAATGTCATGAGAAAATTATATAGGCAATTAGCCAATTACTACATACAGAAAAGACCAATTAGCAAAGAGAGCTAGAGATCATCATTCAGAAAAGGACTCACGCTCCATGAGCAGAGTATGCAAAAGCCTATGGATCTATCAATTCCAAAAGAAAATGGATTTATGGGGAACACATAAGACACGAACAAGTCATGACCCACCCAACAAATGCATGAAGATAGAACTAAAATAAATCCTCTGTCCACACACAGCATATATAGTGAAAATATTTATTTACCAGTTGGTCTCTAAAAGGAACACAATATGTAGTCTACTCAGTAGCAAAGCGATGCAATGGTTTATTGGTATGTTTTCCGCTAAAGAAGATGTAAGCTGCCATGAAACCGATCATGTCACATATAACATGATCCCACAAAATAGTAAAATCTTGTATATATGGAAGAAAGAGTATGAAATGGTGGTCAAACTATTATTGACTTGATCTTCAACTTAAAACTGTCTAGCATATTAGCATAACTAAGATAAAGCACTTTCATGGGCACATTTTTTATGAACTGTTCTTTAAGATCATAATATGGGAATCAAGGAGTTAAAATCATAAATGTAATTGAATTAAATTTTGATAATTATACACAGGACCTACTGACACCCTTCACATATCACTCACCTCCGACATACCGAGGCAACCAAATTGGCAGAGAAGTCTCTAAGTTCCCAGTGGTTATCTGAGAGCCTATGCCCTAGCCTTTTTGCAACAATGCAAGTGATCATTGATGGCATTAGCTGGTGCAACTACAAATCAAGACAAATATTGCTAATTTAGGACTAATATGATGAAAAGAATATACAAAATGACTAAAAACAAGCCACACACATGAATTATCAAAACTTTATGGTTTACCACTTACATAAGGTTCAATATGAATATGTGGATTACGGAGAAGACTTTGGACTACTCTCATTAGAGCAAATAAAACAGGAAGATCACCCAAACTCCGGGTAACCTGAAAGTCAGATGGATATACACTTTAAGTAATGCCATCTCAAAAAAAAAAAAAAACCAAAAGCAAGAAAGGTATGTACAACCTCGTCTACAATGAAGTAGGAAAAGTAAGGAACCAAAGGATGAAGACCAGAATCTTTTGCCAAGCTCACTAAGGCTTCTTTAAAAAGGGACGTATCAGATCTACTCATAGTAAGCTCAGCTATTTTATCAAAGTACATCTGCAAAACCAAACAGTTAAGAGGTATATAAGTTTATTGGATATATGAGTAATATACAATGCACGGAATCATAATCAAAGTACCTGTAGTTCTCTAGATAATACATGCTTAACAGGAAGCTTGACATCAACTGGAAGTCCATCATCCTTCCCATGCTCAGACCTTTTATTTTCAGTTGGTGGTACAATTGCTGAAATAAAATGCTATTTGTCACAACTCACAAGTGTTTTTTCTCTCAATATTAGAGAAGAATGTGACTACATCTTGCCAAGGAGAAAAGTAAGGACTATAAATGTCTGGACAAAAAGAGCAAACCGTCAATAGCAGGATTCTCCGGTATTGCAGGTTGCACCCCCTCGATCGCTAGCCAATGGGCTACAACTGATGTGTCCAGTGGGGCTTTAGGCAGAGGAGCTTCAATAATCTGCATGACACCAACCAGGAAGAAACATTTCAAATGAATTGTTTCAAAATAAGTGGTACGAAAATTTAATAATCATTAATATTGCCCCTACCTCTTTGAAGTCTACCTCCCGATCATCAAGATAGAAGAGATCCTTATGCCCAACAGCTCTCTTAAAACGCAATGGATCACCAGAAACAAATCCATACACGGGCTGATGGAGAACCCACAGTAATGAAACAGCAGAGTTAGTTCAAACAAAATAAGGTGTAGCAGAGGATTTAGACACTTCAATATAAAAGTATGACAAAAAATTGCATAAGGCAGTTTCACACAAACAGAAGCTAATCAAAGAGCTTGACATGCTGAGAAAATTCTAGTCAGAAAATCACATCTATGAACTGAGGAACAGATATTACAACTGTAGTAAAAACAAGTAAACAACTATGTACCAGTAAAGCCAAACCACTTTTTGCTAAAGATTTCTGAGATGAAATTTCGAGATAATAAACATATGGGATCATTGTTCAAAAAATACTTGTTCGATTGTTTACTGAACCAAATATGCAAGTGGAGGGCGTAAGTTGAATATCATTTACATATAATACCATAAAGACACTTATCAAAATCTAAAAGTTGATTGTAGTTACACGTTTTGGAAGTTCTGAACATGATTCGGAAAAAATACAAGGAAAAAGAATCCTAAATTTATTAGCTACCAATTCATAAGTGCATAGTGGACCTACAAACATACATTGCAAGTATCCAGAAATTTTAGCATAGGAAGGTAATTCACCTCAACATTCCTTAGGCCCAGGGCACTGTCAACATCATCCGCCGTCAGAACAGTCCGCTTTGCATGCCGCATACATTTAATGGATTCCTGAGGCAAAAATACAGAAAATGGGATCATCACAATGGCAAAAGAAGAAGTAAAACTGCAAGGTTTCATGAAGACTCATGGGATTATAATTTTAGCATAAATCAGCGCAAGTGGCAGAAAGGGAAAGGGAACAGACAGTATCCACAAAGAAGTGAATTATGGAAAACACTAGCTAATGAAATATCAGGCTGTAGAACACTCTTCTGTTATCAAACTCCACTAGTACTTTGACAAAATTTTGATATCCAACTAAGTTCTACATCCCTAAAGGGAAAGAACTGTATGGACTCAACTAATTAAGCAGCATAACTCGAATTATCAGTTGAAAGAAAAAAAAAGACTTTTCCACCAGTTGTGCCAGTGGAAAAACAAACACCATCTCACTTGACAAGTTTATCCCATCATGCAGCCCTCAAAATTCCATCTCACATCATAAACAAGCACACCCTAGAATTAAAAGTACTGATTTCATACAGTTGCTCGGGAGATGGACCCAAACAAATGGCATGTACTTAGTTGGGAAAACGGTGACAATCCAAGCAATCTTGATGAGAACATACGGAAAAAGGGATGCTTCTTTTGCCCTACACCATTTTACACAACCAGTAAATTTTGGATAACTGGGAACAATTCCAGCCCACAGACTCATAGCATCCCCGAAAAGTAAATGATGCTCATCGCATACACTTATTAATTAATTTGGCCGAAGCACACAACCAGCACTTAGCTCAGATGTAGCAAATCAGCAAAACATCGCTTACTGAGCTCCCCAAATTCACCTCGACTGCTAACAATTCCAAGGACATCCCTAGGGCGACGGAATCAAAACGAAATCTAGGCAAGGGGGGCGGGCCTGACCTGCGTGATCTCGCGGAGGCGGTATTCCACGTCGGGGGCGAGCGCGACGGCGACATCGGCGCCGAGGCTGGGGATGCCGACGCTCTGAGCGATGACTTCGATCGTCTCCTTGGGCACGATGCTCATCGTGCTCCTCTCGGCCCCAAATTCCCTGAACCCTAGTTTAGCACTCTCCCCCTCGCTTCTTCTCCCCCAACAAATTCCCCCGAGAGGAAAGCATTGTCAATCTCTGGCTGTTTGAATCCCGTACGTGGCTCAGGCGGCTCGGAGGGTGTCCGAACCCAGCTAGGGTTTCGGTGGGTTCTCTTCCACAAATCTCCCGCAAATCTCCACAAGTCCAGGGCGTTCCTGTGCTCCCTCGTGCTCCAGGTCGGCTGTGCAGGGCTGGGTGACGAGGGCGCTGCTCTGGGCGCGCGAGAGGCAGTACAAGGAGCTGGGCGGCGGGCGCTGGTGGCGGGGACGGGGAGGCGAAGGGAAGGGCGGCGCGGAGATCTCGCGTGTGCGCTTGGAGGTGTCTGGGGGCCAACGTGGGCTGTGCGCCTGTGCCACCCCCCCCCCCCCCCCCCCCCCCCCCTGACTCTTTTTTTTTTTTTTTTTTGCGATTCAGTAATAATCAGCTAATGGCCCATGTGTTTCTAAAAAAAAAAACTAATGACCCATGCAAAACTTGAGTCTGGAGGCCCAAAAGTTACAGCTTGCAAAGGTCTGCTACCCTGCTTGTCTCATGAGTCATGACTCGTGGTCTCGTGGACTTCCGAACTGCAGCACCGCTGCCACCGCCGACCGCCGCCCGCCCGCCCCACTGCTGCGCGGCCGCGAGCTCCGTGACTCCGCTAGCCGCCCAGTCGGCCAGCGGGCTGCCGTCCGCCCGTCCAGCCCCCGTGCGCCGCCCTGGTGGCCTGTTGACTACTTGACTGGTGAGTGCATCTGAGCATCTGACTTCTCAGCTTAGGATTTGGACATTGGAGAATGGAGATTGGGCTGTAAATTGGGCTTAGGGATAGTGTATATATATTTTGCTATATGTCTTCTACTGGTTCATTCTAGTGAACAAAGTTACAATCATATCTTATACATTGTTAATGTAGTGCTCTGTCTGGCTGAAAGGAACAATCATATGACCGTGTCCTAGCAAAAGCTGAATAACAAGTGAAAAAAGCTGGAACCTCAAGCAAAGTTTGCATGAGTAGAGAATTTATAAATCACCATCTGGCTCCTTGTTTGCCAAAAATGCAATGTCCACAAACTATGTTGCTTGTCATGAATAACATACCTTAGCAATAGGTTCAGCCTAAAAATCAACAATGTTCGTTCTATATGTATGTTCGGTACTATCAATATGCATTGTGATGCCTTTTGCTTTCTCTTTTGCCATACAGGTGAGGAGCAAGTAAGCTAGCATCTTTAAACTTGCACCACTCTTATTTTAGTCTGCAGTAAAAAATCTTTCACATTGTAACTAAATTTGTTTCTAGAATGTAGATCTGTGGCAAAAAAATACTAAGGAGCCTTTTGCAACTGAAACTGAATAAAGCATATCTTCCAGTGTTTTGTTTCTATTCTAATTTGTAGTCATGTATACCAATTATTTTTTTTGATTTTATAGTATTGCACTTGAAATTTTTGACTAGGACTACCCTTGTTTCAAATCCTAGGTCCGCCACCGCAGCAAGGTCGGTGGGTGCCAGAAGAGAAATGGGTGACTTTCACCACACTTGGTTGAAGGCACGCAAAGTGTTTGTAAGAATGCTTAGCAGTGAAGGCAGGGCCAGCGTGGGCTGTGATACCCTGCTGGACGCCTCGGACCTCGCCAAGCGCCTCTGCAAGCTCATCATCTCCTGCCGGAAAGCCTCGGCCCTCGAGCATGAGCTCGACCACAGCGGCATCCGCGTCACGCCCGAGGTCGCGGAGCGCGTCCTTGAGCGCCTCGACAACGCCGGCATGCTCGCGTACCGCTTCTTCGAGTGGACGCGCAGGCAGAAGCGCAGCGGGTGTGCCCATACCGTGCGTTCCTACCACATGGTGGTCGTGTCCCTAGCCAAGATCAGGCAGTACCAACTCATGTGGGACGTCGTGGCCGTCATGCGCAAGGAGGGTGCGGCCAATGTTGAAACGTTCGGCATCATCATGCGCAAATATGCCCGGGCGCAGAAGTTCGATGAGGCAGTTTACACGTTCAACATCATGGAGAGGTATGGTGTTGCCCACAACCTCGCTGCCTTCAACAGCTTGCTTGGTGCACTGTGCAAGTCTAAGAACGTGCGCAAGGCGCAGGAGATCTTTGACAAGATGAATAATCGGTTCAGTCCTGATGCCAAGACCTATAGCATCTTGCTTGAGGGTTGGGGGAGAGCACCCAACCTCCCAAAGATGCGGGCGGTTTACAGCGATATGCTTGCCGCTGGTTGCCAACCTGACATTGTCACATATGGTATCATGGTCGATGCACTCTGCAAGACAGGCCGAGTCGAAGAGGCTGTCTGTGTCATGCAGGACATGAGCTCCAGGGGATGCCAACCGACAACCTTCATATACAGCGTCTTAGTGCATACTTATGGAGTTGATATGAGGATTGAGGATGCTGTTGCAACATTTTTGGATATGGAGAAGGATGGGATTGTGCCTGATGTTGTTGTGTACAATGCGCTCGTCACTGCCTTCTGCAAAGTGAAAAAGTTTGACAATGCCTTCAGAGTCATGGATGACATGGAAGGCCATGGAATCTCCCCCAATTCAAGGACCTGGAACATCATCCTAAATAATTTGATTAGCCTTGGAAAGGATGATGAGGCATATAGGGTCTTCCGCAGCATGATTAAGCGCTGCAAACCAGACTCTGATACTTACACCATGATGATAAAGATGTTCTGTGAGAATGATAAGATAGAGATGGCACTGAAGGTATGGAAGTATATGCGGTTGAAGCAGTTCTTGCCGAGCATGCACACATTCTCCGTGCTGATCAATGGTCTCTGTGACAAGGGTGAGGTTAGCCAAGCTTGTGTCCTGCTTGAAGATATGATAGAGAAGGGCATTAGACCTCCTGGTTCAACTTTTGGCAAACTGAGGCAGCTACTTTTGAAAGAAGGAAGGAAGGATGTGCTTGACTTTCTTGTCGAGAAAATGAAGATCCTCATTCAAGAACCTTTGTTTGATTGACCCTTCACTTCTCCATTGGTATGAATGCTTACTCCTGTCATCTATTTGGATACACGTGGTTAATATGGGGTAGGTTCCAAATTCCTGCTCTTATTTCTTTATTCTTTAATTTGCAGTGATATATTAATCTATATCTGAGTTTCTGTTGCTGATACTCTTCATGGTTCATGTGCCACTCCAGCTGCTGAGCATATGCAGTTATCATTTAGGCTTTATGAATAGATGCTCTGTCATGGTCGGGCGCACATATGTGAGACGGCGTCGTGCCCGTGACGTGCACCGCGCCCTGGAACGAGCAACAGCCACGCGGGAGGAGGAGGCGCAAGGCTCAGGCTCCGTTAGTGGCTAGGAAAGAAAGTAGGAGAGCTTTCTGTTATTAGTTCCTTAAATTATGGAGTTTGTTACTTCCTTTAGTTTGGGCCCTGCGCCATATAAGTTGTAATCGCACTTTGGAGAGATTAATGAAGAATCAGTTGCCTATCTTCTCTCTTCCTCTCAATCTCTCAAGCCGCCGGCCAGGGGGTATAACCCAGCCCGCGAGGACACGGCGTGGGGGTATAACCCTGCCGGCTACCACGGACCGGAGCTACGAGTTGCGTAGTCGAGGTCCGGCGACCTTGAGCGCGGAGGCCCTTGACAACTTGGTATCATCCAGGTCTCGTCGTTCCTCTCCCACGCGTTCCGATCAACCCACCACACCAGCCGCCGCCCAAAACCCTAACCCACCTCCTCCTCCACCCACCACATCCACCATGGCCGAGCCCACCATGGCCGAGCTCATGGACATGATCAAGGCGATGAACTCCGAGATGAAGTCCGAGATGAAGACACTGAAGGATGAGATGGCGGCCCTGAAGGACAAGCCGTCGCCCTCGGGTGGCGGAGGGGACGACCACCGCACCTACGCGCCGCGTGATGAGGAGTTCCACCCACGTCCCAAGAAGTGGGATTTCCCCCGCTACGATGGAACCACCGATCCGCTTCTCTTCCTCAACAAGTGTGACGCCTACTTCCGCCAACATCGCACGATGGCTGAGGAGCGCGTCTTGATCGCGTCCTATCACCTGGACGAAGCTGCGCAACAATGGTTCATGCAGCTCCAAGATGAGGAAGCCACACCGTCGTGGGGGCACTTCAAAGATCGGCTGAACCTCCGCTTCGGGCCACCCCTCCGATCCGCACCGATGTTTGAGCTCTCGGAGTGCCGCCGCACGGGCACCGTGGAGGAGTACTCCACGCGCTTCCAAGCCCTCCTCTCCCGTGCCGGGCGTCTGGAAGAAACCCAGCGGGTTCAACTCTACACAGGTGGACTGCTGCCGCCGCTGAGCCACGCCGTTCGTCTGCATCACCCAGAGACCCTCACCGCCGCGATGAGCCTCGCCCGACAGGTCGAGTTGATGGAGTTAGATCGGCTCCACCAGGCGCCGACCCGAGCCGCGCCGCGCGCGTTCCTGCCTGCACCAGCGCCCCGCCCAGCGGCCCAGGCGCCCCTAGCTCTGCCCGCCCCGCAGCAGCAAATCGCGGCGCTTCCGGCCCCGCAGCCACTCGCGGTGCTGCCGGCTCCTCAGCCCAGGGCGAACGCCGGCCCGGCCAAGCGCCTGACCACGGAGGAGCAAGCGGAACGGCGCCGGCTCGGCCTCTGCTACAACTGTAATGAGCCTTACTCCAGGGGCCACAACCGCGTCTGTCGTCGCATCTTCTACATCGACGGCGTGGACCTGGCCGAGGAAGGCGGGGAGGAGGAGGCCCCGGTGTTTTCCTTGCACGCGGTGGTAGGCGTTCCCGGCAACAAAACGATCCAGCTTCGGGTCCAGGTGGGCGCGGCTGACTTCATCGCGCTCATCGACACCGGCTCCACGCACAGTTTCATCGGGGAGGACGCCGCCCGCCGCGCCGGGCTTCCCATCGAGCCGCGCCCACGGCTGACGGCGACCGTGGCGAACGGAGGGCGCGTCTCCTGTCCGGGCGTGCTTCGCCAAGCGCCGGTGATCATCGAAGGCCTTGCTTTCCAGGTTGATCTGTTCCTCATGCCCCTTGCAGGATATGATGTGGTGTTGGGCACCAATTGGATGGCGCCACTGGGGGACATCGTGTGGAACATCAACGCCAGCACCATGGCGTTCCAACACGACGGCCGCTCCGTCTGCTGGCACAGCGTCGGCCCCAAAGCCCCTGCTCGTCTCCACGCTGCTGAGGCCACCGAACCCCTCCTCGACGCGCTCCTGGACGGCTTCCACGACGTCTTCGCCATGCCAAGTGGCCTACCCCCGGAGCGGGGCCGTACACACCGCATCGTCCTCAAGCCCGACGCGACACCGGTGGCCGTCCACCCGTACCGCTACCCGGCCGCCCACAAGGATGAGTTGGAGAAGCAATGCGCTGACATGATCAGCCAAGGCATCGTCAGGAGCAGCGATTCCGCGTTCTCATCGCCGGTCCTCCTCGTCAAGAAGCCAGACGGCTCGTGGCGTTTCTGCGTCGACTACCGCGAGCTGAACGCCATCACAGTGAAGGACGCGTACCCGATCCCTATCGTCGACGAACTGCTGGACGAGCTCCATGGTGCCCGGTTCTTCACCAAGCTCGACTTACGATCCGGGTACCATCAGGTGCGCATGCGGCCGGAGGACGTCCACAAGACGGCGTTCCGCACCCACGACGGCCTCTACGAGTTTCTGGTGATGCTGTTTGGGCTGTGCAACGCCCCGGCAACATTTCAGGCTCTCATGAACGACGTACTCCGCCCCTTCCTCCGTCGCTTTGTACTCGTTTTCTTTGACGACATTCTCATCTACAGCAAGTCATGGGCGGACCATCTTCGACACCTCCGCGCGGTCCTCACCGAGCTCCGCCGCCACGCCCTCTTCGTCAAGCGCTCGAAGTGTGCGTTCGGGGTTCCCTCGGTCGCCTACCTCGGCCACACTATCTCAGCGGCGGGCGTGGCCATGGACTCGACCAAGGTCCAAGCCATCCACGAATGGCCGGTGCCTCGCTCGGCGCGGGCGGTACGCGGCTTCCTCGGCTTGGCGGGCTACTACCGCAAGTTCATCCACCACTACGGCACCATGGCGGCACCCCTCACAAGCTTGCTCAAGAAGGAGGGCTTCTCGTGGAGCTCCGAGGCCGCGAAGGCGTTCGAAGACCTCAAGATGGCCATGACCACAGCCCCGGTCCTGGCCATGCCCGACTTCACCAAGCCGTTTGTGGTCGAGTGTGACGCGTCGTCCCACGGCTTCGGGGCGGTCCTCATCCAGGACGGGCACCCACTCGCCTTCTTCAGCAGGCCAGTGGCACCACGACACCGAGCGCTGGCGGCGTATGAGCGTGAGCTCATCGGCTTGGTCCAGGCGGTGCGGCACTGGCGCCCGTACCTCTGGGGTCGCCGTTTCAGTGTCAAGACGGACCATTACTCCCTCAAGTACCTGCTGGATCAGCGCCTTGCCACCATCCCGCAACACCATTGGGTCGGCAAGCTCCTTGGGTTCGACTTCTCTATCGAATATAAGCCGGGCACGGCGAACACGGTGGCGGACGCGCTGTCCCGCCGCGACACGGAGGACGGGGCGCTGCTCGCCCTATCAGCCCCCCGCTTCGACTTCCTCGACCGCCTGCGGCACGCGCAGCGCGACGACCCCGCCCTCGTCGCTCTCCGCGATGGGATCACGTCCGGGAACCGCCAGGCGCCCTGGACGCTCGTGGACGGCATGGTCCACTTCGACGGCAGGCTCTACATTCCGCCCAACTCCCCGCTGCTCCAAGAGATCATGGGGGCGATACATGAGGATGGACATGAGGGCGTTCAACGCACCCTGCATCGTCTACGGCGTGACTTCCACTTCCCTAATATGAAGCAGCTCGTCCAAGACATGGTCCGCGAATGCACGGTGTGTCAGCAGTATAAGTCCGAGCACCTCCAGCCGGCTGGCCTACTTCTTCCTCTACCGGTGCCACAGGGTGTCTGGACTGACATCGCCCTTGATTTTGTGGAGGCTCTTCCTCGCGTCCGTGGCAAGTCAGTGATCCTCACCGTGGTGGACAGATTCAGCAAGTACTGTCATTTCATCCCGTTGGCGCACCCATACTCTGCTGAATCAGTCGCCCAGGCCTTCTTCACCGACATCGTTCGTCTGCATGGCGTTCCCCAGTCCATTGTCTCGGATCGGGACACGGTTTTCACGTCCTCCTTTTGGCGGGAGCTCATGCGCTTGATGGGCACCAAGCTCCACATGACGACGGCCTTTCACCCTCAGTCCGATGGGCAGTCCGAGTCGGCCAACCGCGTCATTGTCATGTACTTGAGGTGTTTGACAGGGGACCGACCTCGCCAGTGGGTCAGGTGGCTTCCGTGGGCGGAGTATCTCTTCAACACGGCGTTTCAGTCTTCCTTGCGCGACACCCCTTTCCGTGTGGTGTACGGGCGCGACCCGCCCTCGATCAGGTCCTATGAGCCGGGCGACACCAGGGTGCACGCGGTCGCTAAAACAATGGCGGAACGCGAAGAGTTCCTGGCCGATGTCCGCTATCGCCTGGAGCAGGCGCAGTCCGTGCAGAACCTGCAATATGATCGCCACCACCGTCAAGTGAGCTACCAGGTGGGAGACTGGGCGCTTCTGCGTCTTCGCCAACGAGCAGCGTCCTCGCTGCCGCCAGCTACAGGGGGCAAGCTAAAGCCTCGCTTCGTCGGGCCGTACCGCGTCGTCGAGCTCATCAATGAGGTGGCTGTGCGTCTTGCTCTACCGGCAGGTGCCCGCATCCACGATGTCTTCCATGTGGGCCTCCTCAAGAAGTTCCATGGCAACCCGCCCGCTGCTGTGCCACCGCTACCGCCCCTTCGTCATGGCGCCGTCGACCCAGAGCCGGAACGCGCGGTGCGCTACCGTCTCGCCCGGGGCGTTCCATAGGTGCTCATCAAGTGGAAGGACTGCTCCGCCGCATCGTCGACATGGGAGGACACCGACATGTTCCGCACCAGGTTTCCCTCCTTCCAGCTCGAGGACGAGCTGACTCTCGACGGAGAGGGAGATGTCATGGTCGGGCGCACATATGTGAGACGGCGTCGTGCCCGTGACGTGCGCCGCGCCCTGGAACGAGCAACAGCCACGCGGGAGGAGGAGGCGCAAGGCTCAGGCTCCGTTAGTGGCTAGGAAAGAAAGTAGGAGAGCTTTCTGTTATTAGTTCCTTAAATTATGGAGTTTGTTACTTCCTTTAGTTTGGGCCCTGCGCCATATAAGTTGTAATCGCACTTTGAAGAGATTAATGAAGAATCAGTTGCCTATCTTCTCTCTTCCTCTCAATCTCTCAAGCCGCCGGCCAGGGGGTATAACCCAGCCCGCGAGGACACGGCGTGGGGGTATAACCCTGCCGGCTACCACGGACCGGAGCTACGAGTTGCGTAGTCGAGGTCCGGCGACCTTGAGCGCGGAGGCCCTTGACATGCTCCCAGTTGAAGGATCAATGGATGCCCAACCAAGCCATGGCTGTGTTATTAACGTCTCACTCAATCATTACTACTATCAATTATCAAACATCCCATGGCCAAAATGCTGAGCTGCTGATATATTAGCTCACCGGAAACTTTTGTGTTGTAAGATGACTTGAGTCCTGCAAGAGCAATGAACTACATGTGGTCAATGGATCAAGAGGAGCTGTTAAGCACAAGAATCCTACAAGGACCGGTGTCAGTCACAAGTGTCCATGTTCCGAACTCGAGAACTTCAAGCCAAACTGCCAACTTGTTCAGGCACAACTCACTACTACTACTCCATGAAAAAGGCCAAACTGCCAACCAGTATATTGAAACTGGTACTGGTCTGAGCACTTGATCTGTCTATGAAAAGGGACACCGCATTACTTGAGTATTTAAAACGATGGCTGGAATTGCTCTTATCTGCAGTACAAATAGCTCCATGCTTTCCTTCCGAAAGGATAAGTAGTGACATTCATGAAGAATACCAAGGAAGTTACTGAGCTCAAGAAGACTGAATTGCGTGTTTGGTGTCCCTGTGCTGATAAAAAAGGTTACATAAATGACTTGCTAATGTTTTTTCCCTGCTGAACTTTATTTTTCCTGTTACATGTGACAGACAATATCCTTTTTTTTCCTCTTTTGTCAAACCAATTGGTATTGCCCTGTGCCCCTGTGTCGATGACAGCCATGAAAAGGTGAATAACGCTTTGGTGTCATACAAGTAGCCAAGTAGTTGACCTTAGGCTCTTAGCATTAGATTAGATGTGCAAGTGCAACTGCCGAGTGGTCTTGTATCTCTGTACTTATGATATAGAACAGGTAGCGTGCTTGGGTGTCTCTGCGAGACAAGTAAATTTTTTGTACTAAAAACACATGGATCGCATGATAAGATAATAATATTGTTAAATTAAATACCGACGTCAAAGTGGCATTTAATTTAAAAAGCAAAGTTCGTGAAATTAACACAGTCATAGAGAACGCGACGTCGGAGGCTCACAAACTCTACTGTATAGACTTTTTCGTGATACGGCTAAGATAATATTTTATATCGGCAAAAAGAATTTCACGATATCCATTTCTTTCATGCGCCAATAAATTCATGAGTAAGTTCCGCTGTATTTCCATATAATCATGTACACACAGGTTTAAGTATATATGTAAATAGGTTCGTGCCCGTGCATTGATACGGGACAGCTAAACTTTTGTACTAAAAACACACGGATCGCACGATAAGATAACAATACTGTAAAAGTATATGACCGACGTTAAAGTGACATTTAATCCAAAAAGCTAAGTTCGTGAAATTTACACAGTCACAGAGAGCGTGGCGTCGCGGCTCACAAACTCTACTGTGTAGATCTTTTCGTGATGCGGCTAAGATCATTTTTTATACCGATAGGAAGAGAATTTCGATATCTATTTCTTTCGTGCGCCAATAAATCTACGAATAAGTTTCACCACATCTCCATACCATCCTGTACACGGCGCTGGCAAGCGAATTAACCACAACTTATGTAATTAGTTTTATAATTAGCTCATGTTTAGTCATTCTAATTAATATCTAAAAATTCAATGTGACTGGGACTAAAGTTTAGTCCTAGGATCCAAACACCTCTGACTCTCGACTCCTGCTGCCTATTCACTTGCACCACCATGCCTATGTGTCTGCACGTATATACTCTAATGCCAGAACGTCTAAGATGGTCTTTATTGTTCACCCTTTGAAAATATCATAACTTTAAGGTTGTTATTTGCGTATGCTGTAGGATTGTGATGCTTTGTATTGATCCATGAGGGTGTCCATAAGAGTCGAAATTTTTTATGCCATTATGATGTCTAAGTTTACCAATCAGACAAAGACGAACTTGATTGTTAAAATATTTTTAGCACTGCTTTTATATACTCCCTCTGTCCCAAAATAGAATTCATTCTCGCTTTCCGAGAAGTTATTTTTTTAACTTCAACCAATTATATATAAAAGAATATTAATATTTATAATACATAATTAGTATCATTACATAGAACATTGAATATATTTTCATAATAAACTTATTTAGAGATATAAATGTTGCACGTATTTTTTACAAACCTAATCAAAGTTGAGAAAGTTTGACATGCACGCATCCTATAATGGCTTATATTTTGGGGTAGAGGAAGTATATGCTAATGAGAGTAGTCAACTGGAAGTGGTGATGAACACAACAATACTGTGATATTATATACTAATGGGAGCACGAAGAAACGCAGAGGAATGGACCTATATACTAATGGTGGGAATATCCGTCGCCGCCGCGGCTTCCCAGCCCCCACCCACTGCCCAAGCGCCCCCCCCCCCACTCCAGCCTCGGCCTCCCAGCCCATGTCCTCGTCGTCGGCCGTTTGCCGGTCTCCAGGAGGCCCCGAGCAATCCCGCCTCCGGTCCCTGATGGTGGGCTCGATTGAGCTGCCGCTCCAGGAGTCAACGACCTCCCCTCCTCCTGCTGCCCCACAGCGCAGGGTGCGCTTCGCCATTACTCCTCCCCCAACCACCAGCACCTTTATTGCTTCGCCATTACCCCCACTAGGGATGAAAACGGTACGAATATTTTTCGACCGTATTTGAAACCGAATCCGTTTAGAGGGATTGCGATCTGTCCGTATCCAAGTCCGGATATCCAACATCCGATACCGTACCCGTATCCGAATACTCAAATCGCATATTTATGATGTTGATATCCAATCGTATTCTATCCGACATAGTTGACACTATCCGTATTCGAATCCAAATCCGGACAAAAATATGAAAACAAATATAATATCGGTGATATCCGTCTGTATCCTATCCGTTTTCATCCCCTACCCACCACCCAGCAAATCCCGCCTCAGATCCACGGCCGCCCGCACGAGGGAGAGCGCCTCAGGCTGCACTTGGCGCACCTTCCCAAGGCAGCCTTGAAGCGACGGAGGACTCCAGCGCCGCGCAGCGCCGGGTGGCCATGCCCAGTCACCTCACGCATCCAGAGATCGATGAAGATGGTTGGACAAAGGTACTACGGAAAAGGCGTTCAGCTCAGGCCTTGTTTAGTTACCTCAGAATCCAAACTTTGGCACTATGCAAAAAGAAGATTCCCCGTCACATCAAACTTGCGGTACATGTATGGAGTACTAAATGTTGATGAAATCTAAAACTAATTGCACAGTTTGGTTGTACTTTGCGAGACGAACATTTTGAGCCTAATTAGTCAACGATTAGACAATTATTATCAAATACAAACAAAATGCTACAGTGCGCCAGAATTCAGGCGGCGCCAATTCGGCCGGCAACTAAACGGGGCCTCAGGCGAATTCAAGCCCACCAGCGCCCCGCACGCCATCGCCGCGCTCTGCACTTCTGCAGCCTGTTCGCTTGTTGGTTTCAACCAGCCCAAACCAGCCAATCAACAGTGTTTTCCTCTCACAACGAACCAGCACCAGCCAGCCTAAACTAGCCCAGAAACCAACCAGCGAACAGGCCGCTGGAGTCCACTCAGAGGGAGGTGCCTCCGGTGCCTCGTTGGCTCTACTGGGCGGCAGACTGCAGGGAGCCGGTCCGTTGCATCAACTGCAGACAAATTGGCCATAAAGCCAGGGAGTGCAGCAGAGCTTCACATCCCCCGTCCGGCCGTGACACAGCTGCAGCACACCCATCTGCCTCCTATGCTCAGATACCACCAAAGCTCAGCTCCTTCCCCCCCTGCCACGTCGAGCCATGCCGGCACCCGGGGACCCCGCGGCCCGCCCAGAAGATACCTGCGCGGTGGCGGCATCGACTACGGCAATGGAGGCGGAGGCGAGGCGCCTCTCTTCCTGCGCCATCGTGCTTGGGTAGTGCAGAGGCAGAGGCGAAACGGAGCCTAAGGAGGTGGAGAAAGCGCTCCGTAGATGCTTCGGGGTCCTAGAAGGCGACGTCGTTGTTTCCCGTCATCGACCAGAGAACTTCCTCGCCATCTTCAAGTACTCCCACCACCGAGATGCTACGGTGACCAAGGAGAAACTTCCGGTGCGCAACCTCGACTTCCGTATCTGGCCATGGCGGATAGAAGCCTATGGAGACCACTGTGAGCTGCGCCGTCACGTGCGTCTCTGCCTGGAAGGAGTTCTAGTCCACGCTTGGAACGAGAGCATCGCTAAGTGGGTGGTGGCGAGAGCGTGCGACATCGACTACGTGGAGCAGCAGTCGGTGGACCGGGAGGACACCAGGGTGCTATGCCTCTGGGCGTGGACCTACAATCCCTCCGATATCCCCAAGGTAACCTGGTTGACCATAACTGACAATACAGTGCTTGTTCATGACGGCGTAGTCCCCCCTCATGGCCGACGCGGGCTAACCTTCCGCATCATCGTCCACCTCGACCTGCTTGAGCTGCCCCCCGACAGTCACGGCCGGGTGGAAACCAAGGACTTCACTTGGCACTTTGGGGTCATCGACGGCGAACGCATGCCGCATGAACGCCAAGAGCCACCGCCACCAGAACCCAGGCGCCAGCATCGCCGGGACGACGACGACGACGAGCGCCGTGGCCGTCGCGAAAGGAGGAGTGAGTGAGTGACCACTGGGGGTCACGTCTGCTCCGGAGCCTCTCTCGTGCCCCGGAGCGGGCAAGAGAGAGGGAATGGTCAGAGTCACGACATGGCCGTCGCGATAGATCGACTGCTCCAGGGGAACGACACAGACACAGCCACTACAACGATGGTGCTAGGAGCTGGACTCCGCCACGCAACACACGCGCAGATCGTCGGAACGAGGATGACGGCGTCCAGAGCGGGTCACCACCTCGCCAGCCGCGCTCAACTACTGGAGAGCACTGCATCAACGACGACATCAGCAGCAGGTCTCCATCAATTCGCAGGTCTCCATCACGCCATTCCCACCCTGCTCCTCGTGGGCGCACCAGGAGCGAATCTGCATCGTGCCACACACCCAGCTCGCGGCCACGACGATGAAGGCGCCCAGAATGAGTCTTCACCTGGCCGAGCGCGTTCAACTCTCGAAGCCCCGCCCCCAGCAACCTCCAACGGCGCTTCAAGCAAGGGGGCTGACCCCGGCGCTGTGCTCGGAGAGGACAGCAGTAACATGGTCGTGGGGTCTCCAGGGACAACAAGCAGGACGGCGGCCACGACAGCACCCTCTGGTATGCCACATGTGACAGGGAACACCCAACTGCTCGTCTCGACACACAAGGAAGGCGCCAACACTACACCGCTGCCTGCTGCAGGTGAACACGACGTCCTGCCACGGGACGGAACATTGCTGTCCGCCGGCCATGCCGTCCTGGAGCAGGGCGCAGCATCGCCGACCACCGTCCACGGCATCCCGGTGCAGGGCACAGCAACACCGACCTCCGGACACCAGGGACCGACTTCTGAGGGCGGGAGCGTTCTGCAAGTCCCACTCCCACTCATGGCCACGCCCCCTGCTTCGCCGGCGACTCCAGCAACCTCCATCCGCGGCCGCACAAGGGAGCGTCAGTACGGGCGCCGCGACAGTGGCCGAAATTGCTCCTAGCCCAGAAGCTCGCCCAAGACGCCGACAAATGACGGCGACAGCTGCATCATCAGCCACAGGTGCAACACTCGCAGACTTGACAACGACAACAGTGGCTCCCCGCATCCACCAGCAGTAACATGTTCAACTGCAAGTTTTGACTGTCCTTCACCCCCCATACTACACAGGTTGTCATCCCCAACCAGTGGCGACAGCAGGGACGAGGCTGCACAACGTTCTACCACAAGCCCACAACTGCGGTGTTTAGGCGATCTCCTCGCTCCCACCAGGCCGAGTCTGGTACCCGATTCAGAAGGTACCACCCAAATTGCGTCTATGTTAGAGCAAGGCTAATAATACAGCCGGCTTGCTGGCTGTAAGGTTCCTTGTAGCCTTCTCTCAGCCCATTCATACAGTAGTTAGCTCTTTACAGTTAATACATGGCCCACTTATCCCTCTCACAGACTTTCTTGGTTCTTGTGCCCAAGCCGGCTGTAAGCTTACAGCCCACTTCTCCTCTCTCTCCTCCTCTCTCTCCTCCACCTCAGCATTTAGTTGGCTTACAGCCTGCTATTATACTTGCTCTTAGGCGTAATTGTCACAGGCAGCGCACGGCGTCTCCACTAGCCCAACAGAACACGACGGCCAACTTCATCAGCACAGTCACACTGCAGACTGCAGTGCCACTGCTCCAAGGGCCACCCCAGCGAACGAGGACAGTCAGACGCAGGAAGAAGCGGTCTTCAGCCCCCCTGCGCAGTGGCGGATGCACGATGCGGGATAAGGGGGGCTAAAACAATGAAGATGTTGATTTGCATGAAGATTTAATGGTGAAATTAAGCTTTTGCTACAGTGATTAGGCTTGAAATCAAGACATTAGGGGGGGCTGGAGCCCCCCCCAGCCCCCCCTTTGGATCCGCCACTGCCCCTGCGCAAAAGTGTGCGCATTGCAACAGCATCTTGGCCGCGGGGCGATGCGCAAGCGAAGGCGCGCCAAGTTCTGATGAAAAAACTTGGCTTCATGGAGGAGGAGGACCGTTCGCTGGACGACGCGCTGCTGGGCTACTTCAAGCTGTTCGGCGGTCCACTTTCAGGACGGTGATCCAGGCATTGACTGCCCTTTGTGGCCTCGGCGACGACTCTGGGGCAGGCTGCTCCCAGGCTTAGGCTTCATAGTTCGGTGCAAGGGCTACATTATGTAACTCATGTCAAGCTCCAACCATTTGTATCTTCAGTTCAGTAGGTGTGTCGTCGTCTCCAGTTATGTATCGGCTGTGAAGGATGCAGTGGTGACGGCCAGGGGCCAAAAATCACCAAAGCGCTCTCCACTCCTTCAGGGTCACCATGTCATCTTCAGTTGTTATTCTACTATGTCTGCAACAAAGCTACTGCCATCAGCGCTGCTAGCTACCTGTTGTAAGCTTCGGTTTGGAAATACTACTGTGATCGGCTGCAGCCAGTTTACTCGCTTCAATGTGTCTGTTCTTCCCTTGCAGTTTCTGCACAGGCTATTATTTGGGGTAAATCTTGTTTTCAATGACACAACGTAATTGCAACATCCTGTGCTGGAACGTGAGAGGCCTCAATGATGTGGTGAGGCAAGATACACTGAGCTTGCTAGTTAGAGACACTGGCCTCCGCCATCGTGTGTTTGCAGGAGACGAAGATGCAAAATTTGGATCAAGGTGTTGTCAGACGTACTGTTGGGGCTAAGTTCGCCAACACTTTTGTTGTACTACCAGACACGAGGCGGCATTTTTATTGCGGTCAATGAGGATTATTTTCAGCTCTCCGACCAATATTTATCTACACCTGCAGTGACTGCAACAGTCACCATGAGGGCATATGGAACCAAATGGCAAATTACGGTTGTCTATGGCCCGCAGGGAGACGCCGAGAACAGCTATTCCTTGCCTGGCCCATGGGAGATGGCTCATCCTAGGAGATTTTAATCTCATCTACCAGTCAGAAGACAAAAACAACTCCAATCTAAACCGTCGCCTCATGGCCTCCTTCAAAGCGGTCATCGACGACCTGAACCTAAAAGAGATAGGCCTCAACGTCATTTCACTTGGAGCAATGAGCAAGACAATCCGACGTTAACAAGAATCGACAGATTTTTTGCACCCCTGATTGGGAATTAACCTTCCCGACATGCTTTCTCCACTCTTTGCCTTCTCTCATGTCCGATCTTTGCACCCCGTTACTCCTGTAGGGAGAACTTGAGCACTGCCACAACAGGACCTTCCGCTTCAAAAATTTTTGGCTCAAGATGGATGGTTTCAGGGACTTGGTGGAACAAGTCTGGAGTAAACCTGTGCACTCTTCTTTACCCATCAAACGGTTGCACACAAAATTAGCATGAGTGGCCAAAGGCCTTAAGCGGTGGCACGGGGAGAAGATTGGGGACACACGGTTGCAGCTGACCATCGTCAAAGAGGTGCTGCTACAGCATGAGGCAGCGCAGGAATTTAGGACACTCACACAGCAAGAACTCGACATGCGTCGGCATCTAAAAATCAGAAGCACTGGCTTAGCTGCCATTGAAAAGTCAAGGATTAAACAGCGGGCTAGGCTCACATACATCCACAGCGGAGATGTAAATACAAAATTCTTCCACATTCGGGCCAGCACAAGATTGAGGAAGAATTATATCCATTGTCTACACATAGATGAGAGGGTGGCGGCTACACACAATGACAAAGAAAAAATCATCGCGGATTACTTTTCAGCACACCTAGGCTCACATACATCGAGGTCAGTGATGTTCAGCTAATCGACACTCGGTTATGTCCCATGGGATTTATCGGCTCTCGAGGCCCCGTTCACGCAAGAAGAGATCAAAGAGACAATAAAGTCGATGCCACCCGACAAGGCGTCGGGCCCAGATGGTTTCATAGGTGCCTTCTTCAAAGCCTCTTTGGACATCATCAAAGACAATGTTACTGTTGCGGTGAACAGCCTGTACATGCTAAACTCTCAAGGCTTTGAGCTCCTAAATACGGCAAACATCATCCTACTCCCAAAGAAAAGGGACGCCTTGCGAGTTACAGATTTTCGCCCAATCAGTCTCATTCATAGCATAGCGAAGATTTTTGTCAAGTTACTTGCAAATAGGTTGGCGCCGCTGCTGGACTCCTTAGTTTCGAAAGGCCAAAGCGCATCATCAAAAGGAGGAGCATCCACGAGGCTATATGTTCAAAACACAGTACGGGCAATGCAAAAGATGAAGCTGCCCACGCTGTTCCTGAAATTTGACATACACAAGGCCTTCGATACGGTCAGCTGGAGCTACCTTCTGGAGGTATTGCAGGCCTTAGAGCTCGGACCACACTGGCGGGAGTGGGTATCGATCCTTTTTGCACGATGTCGTCGAGAGTGCTGCTAAATGGACAACAGGGCCCAGATTTCAGTCACAACAGAGGGGTTCGACAGGGCGACCCTCTATTGCCCATGTTGTTCATTCTCGCTATGGACCCGCTTCAACGCCTGCTAGACATGGCAACACAGCAAGGCGTCCTCTCTGCTCTTCCTCTATCTATGGCTAGGTGGAGGACCTCCATGTATGCTGACGATGCGGCTATCTTCATTAACCCAATCAAGGATGACTTGGACTCCATCGCGACGATCCTCCAGGAATTTGGTATGGTCTCAGGCTTACATATAAATCTGCAAAAGAGTTCCGTCCACCCCATCAGATGCCAAGACATCGATCTAGACCATGTGTTAGCCTCCTTTGCAGGGGCAAGAGAATCCTTCCCGTGCCGCTACTTGGGACTGCAGCTACATACGAGATCCCTGCAGAAGGTCCATGTGTAACCGCTCATTGAACACATAGGGCAGAGGCTACCTGGTTGGAAAGGTAGAATGCTCAACAGAGCAGTAGATTTACTTTGGTCACCTCAGTGCTATCCTCGATGCCTACCTATCACCTCACCGTGTTCCCTCTGGTGGTATGGGCAAGAAAGCAAATTGACAAAATCAGAAGATCATTCTTGTGGAAAGGTGATGTGAACGCCAACGGAGGGCATTGCTTGGTAAATTGGCCGACAGTTTGCATGCCAAAAGATTTGGGAGGGTTGGGGGTGCCAAACTTGAAAAAAATTGAAAGAGCCTTGCGCCTACGTTGGTTGTGGCAGGAGTGGGTTCATGACTCAAAACATTAGGTAGGGACGACACTGCCGTGCAATGACCTAGACCATTTGCTCTTCAACGCCTCAACAACAATAACAATTGGGAATGGTAACAAGGCACATTTTTGGCATCACAGTTGGCTAGACGGTGAAGCTCCAAGATACCTAGTGTAAGGAAAATGGACCCTTAGCCCATTTACTTTGGATTTTGGTGTTTGATGACCAACACAACCAAATTGGACTAATGAATTTGCAAGTGTTTGTTTTGTAGTTCAATAGGATGCAAGACGTAACTTGGATGAAGGCGACGTGATGATCCGATGATCAACACCTCAAGCAAGACCTTAGGAGCATAAGAGAAGACCCAAGAGATCAAGCAAAGTCCAAGCATGAAGATTGGAACCAAGCCGTATGCAAGATCGCGAAGAAATAAGCTCACTGAGGTGATCGGATGCAGGACCGGACGCTGGACAAGCAACCGGATGCTGCGACCGGACGCTGGGCAAATGGCTCGGTAGACAGGCGATCGGACCCTAGACTGGACGTAGGACAACAGCGTCCGATCGAGTACAGTAAGGTTCTAGAGTGGCAAATCTACGACCGGACGCGTCCAGTGGCAGGCGACCGGACGCTGGCCAGTGTCCGATCAGTATATTGCCGGCTCAACGGTCGGGACAACCGGACGCGTCCGGTCAGTAGCAGTTTCGCGGGAATTTGACCCCAACGACTACTTTCTCAGTGGGGCTTATAAATACAACCCCCAATAGGCCATTTGAGAGTGTGGAGCTGAGGAAACATATCAAGGGTGTTGATACACCATTTTAGTGATCTCCACTTGCATAGAGCTTAGTGATTCATTAGGTGATTAGCGTAGGTGCTTTGCGAAGTGCTTAGGTTGATTAGACCATCGCTCATGCGCTTGCTCTAGGTTTAGGCCTAGTGTTTAATGAGGTTTGCATACCTCTTACCACTCGGTGCTTGCGCGCACCATTGTTGTACATCGGAGGGGCTTGAAGTCTTGCGAGATCACACCAACCGCGTTTGTGGTGTGGCCACCACCGTGTACCGGAAGGAACAAGGCCCACGGCATTTCGGCCGAAAGCTTGATAGAGAAAACGGCGGGGAGCATCCGGGAGAGGCTTGCTGGAAGGCACGTTGGAGACCCACTTGCGCGTGGGGAAGGCCCGAGGTTATCCACGGAGTTACCTGACCGGGAGCTTGGCCCTTGCGAGGGATTCCTTGCGAGGGGCTCCAACGAGGACTTGGGGGAAGCTTGCGCGCTTCTCGATACCTCGGTAAAAATACCGAAGTCATCGACGGGAGTTTGCATATCTCTACCTTACTCTTTAGCTTCCGCATTTACATTGATTACTTTACTACGTTTGCGGTAGAGATAGCAACATATTAGCAAAACCGTAATTGCACATTTAGATAATTTATCTTTTGCATAGGTTTTGCTAAGGTTAGAAAAAGATGCCATAGTTTAGAGTTAGAATTTTAAGTTGCCTAATTCACCCCCCCTCTTAGGCATCACGGTCCCTTCAATTGGTATCAGAGCCGGTTGGCTCATATTTGGACCTTTGGCTTAACCACCGTTGAGCCGACGCTATTGTAGAGTGGTTGGGATGGATACCGCTAGGCCTTCACAATTTGATGGCACTAACTTCCTCTACTATAAAGCTAGAATAGCTTGCCACCTTGAGGCGGATGATTTAGGTGTATGGAGAGTCACTCATGATGGGATAAAACCCATTAAGAATCCCAAAAAGCCCACAAAGAGTGACGAAAAAGAAATGCATTTTAATGCTAGAGCTAAGAATTGCTTATTTGAATCTTTTAGCATGGATATGTTTAACCAAGTGTTCACCTTAAATACGGCACATGAAATTTGGTTAAAACTCCAAGAGCTCCATGACGGCACAAGTAATGTCCATGAGCAAAAACATTGTCTAGCTAAGCAAAATTATGATTCCTTTGCTATGAATGATGATGAGCTTGTTCGTGATATGTATTCTCGATTGAATCTAATTATCAATGAGCTCCATTCAATAGGATTATTAAAGCTAGATGATGCGGACATCATGAGGAAGATTATCTCTGTTCTACCACAAAAGAAATATGCAAGTATCATCACCATCCTTCACAACATAGAGGACTTGAGCAACATGACCCCGGGCATAGCCATTGGCAAGTTAGTGGCATTTGAAATGTCACGTAAGATGGGTCAAGAAGAAGCTTCTTCATCAAGCAAAGGCAAAGCTCTTGCTTGTAGCGAGAAAAAGAAGACGAAGGGCAAGAAAGTTGAGACAAGCTCAAGCTCAAGTTCCTCAAGTGAAGATGAAGAAGAAGATGAGGATGATGATGATGATGATGAAGATTCAAGTGATGATCAATCTTCCTCCTCCACCACCGATCTTGATGAAAAATCAATCAAAGTGATCAACAAGGTGGAGAAGATGATCCAAAGGTTCAATGTCAAGGGTGTGCCCATCCAAATTTAAGATTTCATTTTCACAAATCAAAGAAAAGAGCAAAGAAAGAGAGGATGCTATGGATGCGGCGAGTTGGGGCACTTTGTGGAAGTTTGTCCAAACAAGCCCACACCCAAGACAAAGAAGAAGGCATTCAAGAACCAAGCCCTCACATCAATAAGATCATGGGATGATTCTTCAAGTGAAGAAGAACCCCATCACAAGAGGCGAGGCCGCAAGCACTCATCATCAAGCTCTTCTCGTATGTGCCTTATGGCACGAGGTAACGAAAGCTCTTCCTCTAGTGAGAGTGATAGTGATGATGATATGCCTTCTTATCATAAACTTGTGCAAGAAAATCTTAATTATGCTAAAGCTTGCACTAGTCAATAAAAGAAGCTCAAAAGTCTAAAAGAAAAGCTAGATAGTTCACAAAAAGCATACAAAACCTTACTTGAACAATATGAGAACTTTGCTAATCTCAATGTTGAACTATCTACTAAAATTGAGAAACTTGAGACTAGTGCAACAACAAATGCATGCACAATCAATGATGAGCAACTCTTAAAGAAAAATGAAAAATTAAAAGAAAAGTTAGCTAGCTCACAAGAAGCATACAATAGTTTGCTTGCTAAAATGGAAACCATGTGTAAACATTGTGATGAGCTAACTAATAAAGTTGCTAATCTTGAAGCCGTTAGGACAACCCCCACCAAGGCATCTAAAAAGAAAAGCACTATCTTTAATATGTCTAAAAAGGATGCCTCTACTTCTTGTAATGATTTATGTTTAGACTCACCCTTGTACAACCAAGTTTGTGTTGAGAAAGTTGTTGTAGATACATGCACACAAGAGGTTGCAAAGGAAAATGAGCAACTCAAGCAAGAAGTAGCTCGCCTCACCAAGGACTTGACTCAAGTAAAAGGCAAGGCGAAGCAAACCCAACTTCATCAAGATAACACCGTCAAGGGAGTGAAGAAGCTTGATGAAGAACAAACCGTTGTTTGCTACGTGTGCCACAAGGAAGGCCACAAGTCCTATGAGTGCAAGGGGAAGAATGGGGGAGGAGCAAAGAAGAAGGAGAAAAAGCAAACAAGCAAGCTCTCCAACACCTACACCAACAAGGTGGACAAGAAGGCCTCCACACCTTATCTCTTGAAGAAGAAGAAAAATGACAAGGTGATGCCCATCAAGGTGAACAAGCAAGCCAACAATGGGGTCAAACGCTTTTGGGTGCCAAAGGAAATCATTTCAAATATGAAGAGCACCAAGAAGGTTTGGATCCTGAAAGGGAAGTAAGAAGTTCGTCGGACAACGGGGAATTCGGAGACTTGGCAAAGTTTGGGTGCATTTCATGGGGTACATCATGATGGACAAAGTCATTGCCAAGTAGGTTAGTAAATACCATGGACCCAAATTCCCCTTCCCATGTTAGGTAACTAGATGTCATTACTTTCAATTAGTATTCATTTCAATTGGTATTGTTTTTCAATTGATATACTCTTAAAGCATCTAGTTATCTTTCATGCCTATGTTTACATTTACATGCTTAAATCTTTTGTCATGCATTCAATAGGTATATCATATGGTAGGCTTGCTCGGTTTTATTATCAACCCTTGGAGCAAACCTACATGGTTTAAAATTGTTTAGGAGCACGGCACATAGCTTGTTTTATAATTATTTATCTAATATGTGCCAAAGTCCAAATTGTAGATAATCTCTCCCAAATATCATCTTTCAAGTGGTATTTTGATACTTAAATCAATGTGCACAAATTTTACAAGTATTCAACACTTGTGTGCACAAATTTAGGGGGAGCTTAATCTACAAGTTGGATGCCTTGAGACTAACACATTTTCAAGCTTATCTTGTGTGTAGTAGTCTCATTGCAAGGAAAATAGAGTCCCCGGAGGAAAGCATTATACTTCAATTGGTAGAAATCAAATTGATTTTCACATGTGGTATTTCTAAACCGATATCACCATGTTGATCTCACTTTGATATTTATTTGCTTTCTCCATGCATTATATAGATTAACCTCTCTTATGCAATAAATTGCTAATTATGCATATGCTTTGCTTTTTATCTTATGTATGTATAAATTTAGGGGGAGCTTAGTCTATATAATGTGATAGTCAAGTTTTGTGACCTATTCCATGCTAATCAAATCCTTCATTTGGTACACAAAGTTTGACCCTCCCTTGTGATACTATTGTATTCCTTTTTGGGTGTTTGATGCCAAAGGGGGAGAATGTGAAGGACCAAAGACAAGCATTTAGTTACAAGGAGTAATGGTCCAAGAAAAGGAGGAAAGTGAATTATGGATTAGTCTAAGTAACGAGGAGAATTTTTTTAGAAAGCTAGGCTTTAATCCATAATATCACATGGGGACATTTGCAAGGGCAAGACAAGCTCTTAAGTAAAGTTTTTATTGGTATCTGTCAATTAGTATCATATAACCTTGCCCTTTGCATTGCATTCTAGCAAGTAGGTAGTTTTTAATCTCCAAATTCTTATCATTTGCTTGCTTTGGTCGTGTTGTCATCAATCACCAAAAAGGGGGAGATTGTAAGGAAAATGGACCCTTGGCCCATTTACTTTGGATTTTGGTGTTTGATGACCAACACAACCAAATTGGACTAATGAATTTGCAAGTGTTTGTTTTGTAGTTCAATAGGATGCAAGATGTAACTTGGATGAAGGTGACGTGATGATCCGATGATCAACACCTCAAGCAAGACCTTAGGAGCACAAGAGAAGACCCAAGAGATCAAGCAAAGTCCAAGCATGAAGATTGGAACCAAGCCATATGCAAGATTGCGAAGAAATGAGCTCACTGAGGTGATCAGATGCAGGACCGGACGCTGGACAAGCAACCGGACGCTGGGCAAATGGCTCGGCAGACAGGTGATCGGACCCTAGACCAGACGCTGGCGGCAACCGACCGGACCCAGGACAGCAGCGTCCAATCGAGTACAGTAAGGTTCCAGAGCGGCAAATCTACGACCGGACGCGTCCGGTGGCAGGTGACCGGATGCTGGCCAGCGTCCGATCAGTATATTGTCGGCTCAATGGTCGGGACGACCGGACGCGTCCGGTTAGGACGATTCAGCGTTCGGTCAGTAGCAGTTTTGTGGGAATTCGACCACAATGGCTACTTTCTCAGTGGGGCTTATAAATACAACCCCCAACTGGCCATTTGAGAGTGTGGAGCTGAGGAAACATATCAAGGGTGTTGATACACCATTTTAGTGATCTCCACTTGCATAGAGCTTAGTGATTCAGTAGGTGATTAGCGTAGGTTCTTTTGCGAAGTGCTTTGGTTGATTAGACCATCGCTCACGCGCTTGCTCTAGGTTTAGGCCTAGTGTTTAGTGAGGTTTGCATACCTCTTACCACTCGGTGCTTGCGCGCACCATTGTTGTACATCGGAGGGGCTTGAAGTCTTACGAGATCACACCAACCGCGTTTGTGGTGTGGCCGCCATCGTGTACCGAAGGGAACAAGGCCCGCGGCGTTTCGGCCAAAAGCTTGATAGAGAAAACGGCGGGGAGCATCCAGGAGAGGCTTGCCGGAAGGCACGTCGGAGACCCACTTGCGTGTGGGGAAGGCCCGAGGCTATCCACGGAGTTACCCGACCAGGAGCTTGGCCCTTGCGAGGGGCTCCAACGAGGACTAGGGGGAAGCCTGTGCGCTTCTCGATACCTCGGTAAAAATACCAGAGTCATCGACGGGAGTTTGCATATCTCTACCTTGCTCTTTAGCTTCCGCATTTACATTGATTACTTTACTACGTTTGCGGTAGAGATAGCAACACATTAGCAAAACCGTAATTGCACATTTAGATAATTTATCTTTTGCATAGGTTTGGCTAAGGTTAGAAAAAGAGGCCATAGTTTAGAGTTAGAATTTTAAGTTACCTAATTCACCCCCCCTCTTAGGCGTCACGGTCCCTTCACCTAGCGCCCCATCTTTTCTAGCTAGTAAGCCGAAAGAATAGGATGGTTTGCCAGGAACTACAAAATGGTAATTGGATTCACTCCCTCAGGACACGAATCACAACATCCGTTCAGATACAAGAATTCGTCGCCCTCTGGTTTAGGATTCAGGAAGTGTAGCTCACGCCCGATGTGTAGGACTCCATAGTGTGGAGATGGACGGCTGATGGAAACTACTCCACACGTTCGACATATAACATACAGTTCCAAGGTTCACACTGCAAGTTCCAAGCTAATCTCATTTGGAAATCAAGGGTGGAAAATAAATGCAAGATACATGCCTGGTTACTAATGCACGGCAAAATCCTCATGGCGGATAACTTGCAAAAGAGACGGTGGCCACATCATGAGCATTGTGTCTTGTGCAATGGACCTTTGGAAATAGGACTGCATCTATCTTTGCTATGCCCCTTTGCTAAAGTCGTCTGGAGCCAGGTGTTATCTTGGGAAAACTTTGATGTGCAACTGCCCCAACAAGATCCCCAGTGCTAGGCCACCTGGTGGGAGGAGGTGGCGAGCAAGGTGCCAAAGCAAGAACGCCGAACATTTAATGGAGTGCTCATTTATGTTGTGTCGAACCTGTGGAAGTAAAGGAATAGGAAAATTTTCAAAAATGAGCACAAAACATCAAAACAGGTCGCCTATCTGGCTAAGGAAGATATTGTTCAGAGACGTAGGGCCATGTGTAGTGCGGGCTAAATCAACAAGCGCATGAGCGGTGGCTTCTGTGTGTTGGCTCTATGGCCGGTGTTTGAGTTGGTCCTATGACCAGGTTTCTTTGCACCATTGGTGCCTGTACATAAAACTATATTTCCTTCTTAATTGAGCAACAGAGCTCCTGCCTTTACTTTAAAAAAACTATAGAATAGTAAGGTTGCAAAATCATATCATATAAGTTGATAACCATATGTTTAATGGAAATCCTAAACTGAGAAAAAGTGTAAGAATGTTCATAACTAACATTCTAATCACATAGGCATATAGAACTAGAATTAGCTTGCAACATCCTTTGTAATTGTGTAATTGACTTTTACTTTCATAATTCAAACGAAAACCAAGTGCACACCACACAACAGTCAATGTCCTTAGAAAATCATGATGATTTAAGCTATCGTTTAAGCTATCGCCCATTGCAATTCAAAAGTTCTAGGTTACTATAGATTACTCGAGAATATCTTGTACTTGCTCTGTACCACACAGCAGCCAAGCAGGCTTGTTTTCATGCGCAAGCTTCTCAAACTTGTCCGCGATAGCAGGCCTCTCTTGAGATGCTAACCTTTCCTCTGGCGCAGCAACATCATGATTTGATCTATATGATGTGTTCTAGCTTAAATAAAGCTCAGATAAAAGTTTTGTGAAAATCTTATTTTTATGTGATGTTTACATTTGAATGTTTTGAGATGATGTAAAACTTAGTTCCAATTTGCCAAGTCCGAAAATAGTTAAAATGTTCAAGGTTTGGTGTTCATTTTGTCGGTGTTTTTGGACCACCGATGAGTAAATTTGTATTTGCGCGTCTGGCTCGGATGGTGTGCTCGAAGGACACAAGGGTTTATACTAGTTCAGGCGGAACGTCTCTATGTCCAGTTCGCTATTGCTCATGTTACCGGCACTTGGTTTGCAGTAGGGGTTATAAACAGGCGAGAGAGGGAGAGGATCCCAAGTCTCTGATGGAAGGGGTGAACGGGTGCTGAGAGCTCGCTTGCTGCTCAGCCGTGTGCTCGTGTCATGCTCTTGTATTTTGATTTCGTAACTTTTCATGGGGCGTCCTGCTTTCCCTTTTATAGGTAAAGGGAAAGCGTGGGTTACAACGGAGGAAAAGGAGAAGCATGAGAGACAGAGAGAAGAAGGCTTCCAAGGTCACCGGGTCCTTCTCCTTCATGCGGGTTCGCTGATCCTATAGATGTCAAGAGGGACAACTCCATGTCGTGGCCCTGTTCGTCACTGACGCCATGCGCAGGCGTCATCTACCAGTCATGGCGTTCCACTCTGTCCTGGCATATGTCCCGGTGAACTGACGTGTCTGTCAGTGTCCGTACGAGGGTTAGGCAGAACAGCACCGGCATGCCCGACACTATTCTTGATGTGAATCCCTAGACATGGCCTGTCATGGCCATGGGTTACATCGAGATGTGCCAGTCTCTTCCCTGGTGTTAGAGTTTTGACCCAGGCCCATAAGCTTGGACCAGAAGTGGTTGGCGGCGGTATGGGTCCTCGTCGGACGAGACAGAAACCATGTCCCTAGGGTCGGGCATGATGGAGCCTGTACCCAAGGGGTCGGGTAAGACAGAGCCCACGACCTTGGGCGAGACAGAAGCCGAGTCCTTGTGGTCGGGCGAGATGGAGCCCGCACCTAAGGGGTCAGGCGAGACAGAACCCACGACCTCGGGCAAGACGGAGCCCACACCCAAGGGGTCAGGCGAGATGGAGCACACGACCTCGAGGTCGGGCGAGACAGAACCTGTGGCCTTGGGATCAGGCGAGACGGAGCCCGCACCCAAGGGGTCGAGCAAGACAAAGCCCGCGGCCTTGGGGTCGGGCGAGACAGAGCCTGCGGCCTTGGGGTTGGGTAAGACCTTTTAATGTGTCTTGATCCATCCGGGGAAGTCAGTGTGGGTGCTAACTTCCTTGCTTTGGGTATCCCTAATATCGATACCCGACAGTTTCCCCCAAGCCTATGGAGGAGTAGAATACTCCTCTGGAGGCTTTTTCGGACGGGAGGGCTCTGAGGGCCTTGGCCTTCTTTTTGTAGCCCACGGTGTGTCTTGGTAGGATGGTGATTCCCTTTTGTCATGATCGGTCTTCTTGGGGGCATGTAATCATAGGATTCGGGAGGTCAAAAAGATTTTTCTTGATTCTAGTCCCCTAGGATCCGATCGGTCCACCGTCGTACTGTGACCGCGCATTCGATCTCCTTGTGAGTCCAACTTCCCTTGAGCCCCCACATGTAGCAGGGGTCCGGTCGAGGGTCGGCTCATCTTTGTGATCGTTATCCCCCCAGCGTCTTTTTTGATAAAATGGAGGGGCTGAGTCGTGCCACATTTTTCCTCGATGGACGAAACATGGTGCTCGGTGAGCTGTTAATGGGCTATTCTGAGTAGGGCCCTGGCTTCCTGTTCACGGGGGTCCAACATGGGTCAGCTGGTGATCGACTCTAGATTCTTAGTGGCCAATCCATATAGCTCTTCGAGGAAAAACCATGGACTGGGAACCGACCAAGACTCAAACATGTGTTGGGATGCCCGCGGCGCTCGTTTGCCTAGGTACTAGCCGCTAGTGGGCCCATCCCTTTCCACCCCTCACTCTAAGGGTGCCTTAGAGCAGTTGTAAACCAGTCAGAGGGCCAACCTTCAAACTCCTGGGCCTGAATGGACCGTAGGAGCGTTTTTAGCTCCGTATCCCTCCTTACCTACAATGGTTCTTGGCCCATTGACCGAACGAACCATCATCCGGCGTGTCCTTTGAGGGCGCGTCCAGGGATAGCGTGCGCACGATCTTCGGAGGGAGGTGATGTGACGCGGCACAGCAGGCGCATGTACTTTGGTGGATGGTTCGCCTTCTTGCCTCGCTCCGTCCAATAAATAGCGACCTCCCCTTCTTGTTTCTGCACGCCAAAACCACAGCCTTACCATCTCCGTTTCTCTGCCACCGCCGTTTGGATCCACTATGCTTGCTAATCCACTGCTGGAGCCCTAGATATGTAGTTTCCGCTTCTCCACCGCCGCCTTTGCTTCTCCACAGCCACCTCCATCCTCCATGGATTCATGGTACCGCTCCAATGTTACCCATGCACGGATGGAGGGCCTCGTTAAGCGTGGTCTTCTTCGCGGGAGGAGCAATGCGGCGGAGTGGCTTGTGCCCAGCCATGAGGATGTGCCGACGCCACACGATGGCTACGTCGTGTAACACCTCTGGTGTTACGATCTTGTTTAGCACCACGATTTAGGCCTAAGTAAAATTTCCGAAAATGGGTTTCTCGGAATTTTAATTTAAAACGAACTTGATGCGATGAGTGAATCCGGTGACTCAGTTTTGTGGACTCGAATCAACGCCCAAGTCAAATTACTCAGTGCATAAAGATATTCAGGAATGTCGAACGACAATTCTAGTCAATAGATAGCGAACGGTTTATTCTATTAGATTAAGCACGAAAAACAACTTTTATAAATAAAATAAAATTCATTAATAAATAGAACGATATATATATAGCTTTCAAATCTAATTTAAATTTGAACTTGTTGAAAATCTCCTTGTGCGTAAATGTTGCTAATTGTCAAAATTAGTAAACCGATAGAAATATCTATAGGTATATGTATATATGCTCTACATGCTTGATTTACTTCTTCTGGCATGGCGTACAACGTACTCGTTGCGTGGCAATTATTCAGTGTCACGTCTCTCGTCGTGGCTCTGCATTGCTCTGCACCCTCGCGTGTCTGTTTGCCTGCGCCCCTGTCCTTCTCTCCCGTGCTTGCGTCGCATTCGATATTTTTATGTGAGCGCCAGTCGCACCGAGCATTCAAGCAACAGCAGGTCCTTTTTCTTTTCCCCGCTCTCTCTCGCGCGCCTGCTTTTCAATGCCTCTTGTCTTGTCTATGTTACCTACACCACTGTCTCTCTCTATCTCACTGCCAACTCATCGCATCACCCTATAGCACCATAAATGCCCTTGTCGTGCTCTTTGCTCTCTGACCTTGCTTGCCTTGCCTGGCTCAGCTTGTCTCTGCCTGCTACGGCTTGTCTTCGTCTGCCTCGGCTTTATCTGTGCGCTGCCCCCGCGTTCGCATCCAAGTGGAGGCCGAATCCTCAGCGCTTGGCTCATACCGTCCGTGCCCTTGCCCGACATGCCGCATCGCCGCGCCACACCTCCCTTCCCGCTCGGGACCATAGCTTCTCCTCGGCATTGCCTATTGCGCTGCCCCTCCCATAGCCCCATAGCACGCCCATGCCGATCATGGCCGCGCACCACTCCACGCCGGACTGGTGGCTCCACAGCGCTCCACCTCCAGCGTCGGTGCCCCCACTACCGCCAGGGCGCACCTCGAGCGCGCTGCTCATTCACTCCACACCAGCCGAGCCAGCACCTCCACAAGGTTCGTCGTTTCCGCCCCGCCTCGCTCCTCCGTAGCGCCCGCCATGGCCAGTCACCGGCCGCCATGCCCACAGCCACCTCGAGGCACCCATGGTCATGCCGCCGTGCTGTGCCCCGCCTCGGCCTGCGCCTTCCTCCTCATGAGCGCGTGCGTGCCCTAGGCCACGCGCTTGGGCCCTTGTTGCCGCACCTCCTCCGCCTCTGCGACCCGCTCCCATCGTTGCTCCAACTCCATTGCTGAGCTGCCGGGCCGCATCCTGCCGCCGTCGCCCTTCCCTTTTCCCTCTTGCACGAGGGCGCACCTGGGCCCACGTTGCCCCGCGCCGCTTGTAACACCCTCGATGTTACATTGCACTATTTTTGCTAAAACACTACACGAGCATCATACTTGTACTTGGATGTGTGTAATATAGGGTATAAAGTAATATACATAACTTGAAACGTTCATCTGAAATAAGAAACAAATGTTACATTTCATGTCTCTTTATATCGTTTAGGGTTCTAAGTGAAGTTTTAACAAACAAAGTGCTATAGAGCGCGCTTCTGCGAAACTTTGATAAAGTTCATGGTACGAACTTTATAGGCGATGATAAAATACGTGCGGTTGAGGATGGGGTTCGCTAGTTAGTGTATCGAGTGGCTCAGGAATGGATTTCGACGCGAAACCGTTCGAAGTTAGTCATTTCGCGTAAGTCTGAAACTAGGTCGACGAAGCCGTGTTCGACATTTTTCGTAGAATGATTGGGTTAGGAAGTGGCTAGATGTTTTGGCTTAGTTCGATGGCCCTTTGTACCCTCTTGAGAATAAAAAAGTTGGTTTAGCTACGGGATCATAGGGTAGAGTTTTTCAATAGCTTTAAAAAGCGTGCAAGTCACATATTTTGAACAGAGCGAGCGCTGGCCGCGGTCACCACCGCTGCTCGGCCTAGTGCCGCTGCTGGCCTGCCTAGCGCACACCATCGCGCTGGCCATGTCCTCACTGCCGCCCTTGTGCAAGCACGCCCACGCGTGTGGTCCTTGCGCTGCTAGCCATGGCCGCCTGCCACCACGCGCTGGTGCGCGGTTCGCACCGCCGCTGCTGACACGTCGCGTCTGGGACGCCGCCCGTGCCCTACCATGCACTCGCTGGACTTGCTGTCGACTCCCACGCTGTAGGTTGGGCGGTCGTATTTGCCTGGCACTCAACATGCATGCACGCACGTGCACTGCACCAAGGTCCTGGCAGCTCTGCCTCGCCGTCGGGTCGCACGACACCCCAGTCATGCTACGCGCCGTCCATCACCATGCCCGGCACTACACCCGTTGACCCACCATGGTTGCACGCAGGTGGGATGACTGCCTACTTTGCCAGTGTGTCCATGTCCGCTGCCACACCACGCCATGATCTCCCCAGCCCTGCTAGCCTCTGCGGCGACAGCGCCGAACCGACGTGCCTACTTTCCCCTACTCCTCTATCGTTGGGCCACGCCATGACAGCATGCAGCGTCGATAAAAGCAGTGAGATTGCGTATGCCTTGGGATGGAGTAAGTACTTAGCCACACGCCAAAAGCGTCCACTGTTGTTGTCGGCCGTTGCCAAGCCTAAATTGGACGGTTCCGTCGTCGTCGGCTATTTTAAGACCCACAGCAGCACCGTGAAATTCCCCTTACCCACGTCCACCGATGTCCAATTCCTTGGCATTGAACCTTTGCCTCGCTCCACTCTACCACGTGTGCGCCCTAGTTCACCCTACTGTGGCCGGCCCAGCGCTGCCACCGCAGTCGCACCATCACCGCCGTCGCAAGGCCTGCCAGGTGCATGTGGCCAGGTCCGCTCGAGCAGCCTCCGGTCAAGACACCACGGCCGGTAAGCTTAGGGTGAGTCTCTATTGCCTATCCGTGAGTTGGTTCACGCTGTCGATATTGTGGCTCACGAGAACGCATCCGCCGTCGTAGGGAGAGGACCATTGCTAGGGAGGTAGCTCGGGACAGCGTCGCCGTTCACCGTATCGCCTCCAATCGCTGCGTGTTGATGTCAAGGTGATCATTGGTCCCTTAGATAGGGGTTGGAGGGTCAGGTGTGGCCGGCGTGGCCGCCCGTTGCTCGCGCCATTGCGCCATTGCGCGCATGGGTGCCAGAGGACGTCGCCACGGCGAAGAAGGGAAAGGGGAGGGTGGTAGATGAAAAACCTATGACTCGGTGTAATAGTGCTTAGTTTAGTTTTGCGAATCGGGTAGGGAACGGGGGCTCTTTTGCAAAAGAGCCAGCCGCGCGCGGGTCCTCCCCGCCGCGGGCCGTCGTCCGACTGGGTCGCGCCGTGCGTGCGCGCGCATAGCCCCATTTTGGGCCAAGCCAAAGCGCGTGGGCCACGCGATTGAATTGTGTTTTCCAATTTCTAGTAAAATAGGAAGTGTTTATTCAATAAAGTTTTGAGCTGAACTTTGATCAATTGTAGTAAATTGTGTAATTGTCCAAAAATAGTGAAACCAAGTTTGTTAGGTTCACAAAAATGCCATCTACCTGTTAGTGTAGTTAGATTACAATTAGTTATGACAATGGTGGGTTCATAAATTCAAACTAGATGACTTAGTATTATGTAGATTAATAATTTTAGGAATTTTTGTGGTAAATTGGTGATAGCTATAGCTATAAAAATTTTACAGTAGGATCACTAGAATATTATGTGCTTGCTGTAAAGTTTGTAGCCCTAGTGTGGGTTGATAAATAGAGTAGCTATTATCCTTGCTTTATCATGTATAGCGTAAATCAGCATTAGGAGTAAGAATACCTGTTGTTGCTATAACAATGTATGCCATACTTCATACTTGTTATTGGTAATAATAGATAACTTAGTACCATGGTCAGTAGCACTAGCTTAGCAGTTAGACAGATGTACTTTTATTTTAAGAGTTGTTGTTGCTATGTTACTAAGTATCGCATCATAATTTAATGCATGTAGATCACGAGTTGGTAGAGTTCGTGCCCGTCGATGAATAGGAGTATGAGGAAGTCATTGAGGAGTACGAGGAGGAGATCCTCATGCAGGAGGGAGGCCTAGAGCCTTTTGGTGCTAACCTTACTGACCCGTCGCCTACCCAAGGCAAGCCTCGGTGCATAACCCATATTTTTAATGATCACTGAATATATATATATATATATATATATGATGTGCATTTACGTTACAGGTATTTTATGAAAACTACATGCATACATATATCTATATATGAGTCCTACTAGTACAGGTCGAGTAGCTGCTATGCTCAGGATATCGGTAGCATGAGTAACATGCCGTTACTCGCAAATAGGTGATAAATATGATCACTCATGATAAAGTGGTGGAAAGAAAATGGTGACCGGGTAGGAATATGGTTGGGTTCGGGTGGGTGTAAAGGGTTGTGTCCTATGGCCAACAGGGCATAGCTCGGTTACACTTTTTCCTTGTCTGTGTCAATTAAGGACCGGTCATTGCAATGGACGTGAGGCAAGTCACAGATCTATTGTCCCGAGTGCATACTTGGGTATGGACGCAGGAAAGACTTGTTGCTCTCTTGTCGTGGATCCGGCTCTTTTCAGACCGACTGATTGGAGGCAGAGATGGTAGAGGTCCTTGCACCGCACTGAGTCTGGGACTCAGGAGTGGGGGCTTAGAGTCCAAGTTTAGACGGGGACCTAGACACCCAGGACAGGAGTGTGATGGGTTAGTCCTGCTTGTGCCTAGGGTATAAACGAGGCGTGTGTTTTTAGGGCGCCTAGCTAGGCACATTGGTTCGTGAATCACCGCCGAGTGGGTACGACTTGTCTTACCTCTAGCATCGTAGTAAGAACTGAAAGTGGAAAGGAGAAGAAATGGAACTGATTGCTCAACTCTTGCTTGAAAGTAGAACATGTGATTATATAGACTGGCTAGCTAATAACTTAATCCGACTGATAATCATTACATAAATAAGGACTCACTATTAGTATTGCTTTTTGCTAAAAGAAAACCAGCAAACCATGAAGCTTCTCATATTCCTTGGAGTCGGGAAATTATTCCCACTAGTCGGATAAGTCTTACGAGTATATTATGTACTCAGGGTTTATTTAACCCTGTTGTAGGTGATGCTTGATAAGTACAGTTGGGTGGAGGATTCTTCTTGTGGGCTCAGATGGATCCTCGTTCTTATCGCTAGATGTTTATTTTAAATTCCGTTGTTTATCATTCCGCACTCTAACATTCGGTATTGTAATAATGTAATTTAAGAAACTCTGATGTATGAAATGGACAAGTATTGTAACTCATTCTCATTATTGGATCCTTGGGAAAAATGTGGATCTTTCGGGTTCTCCCTTAGGGTGTGCCTGACGGATACCGCCCGTTGTACCTTGCTTTCGGGATGCTTAGTGTCTGGTGGAAGACGAGCACCTCCGTAAGTGTGTTATTTCGGGAGGTTCTGCCACACCGCTCCCCTTCTAGGACGGCCGCAGCACCTTGCCGCCACTACATCACCGTGCCGCACCTCTTGTCGCCGTTGCCGGTTCTTCCTCCATCTTGTGAGGGTGCGCGTGTGCACCGAGTCTGCGCATCTCCATGCGCTACTCCACCTCCGGCCGTAGCCCCACTGCATTGTCATGCCATGTCTGCCGGCCGGACCTCCTCTGCTCTGGGCTCTGCTCCTAGGAAAGGAAGGAAGGTGAGAAGGGTATGAATCGAAGTAAAGATTTTGTTCAGGGTCCTAGGTGTAAAATACGTGACTCACGTGAATAGTGTATTCTAGACTATGGATCGATTTAGTAAAACTGTGGGGTCCTTTCTGCATAAGTGGCGCGGACCTTTGGGCCTTGGCTACAGTCGGCCTTACGCTGTTGGGCCACGCGCGTTGTGCTGCCGGGACTGTCGCGCGTCCGTTGGGCCATCCTGTTTTCATCGTGTTCAGGCCGCTCGTTCTCACATGATGGGCCGACCGGTTGCCAACGCGCCTGGGCCGCGTTGTGCACCTACGGGCCACGCCGAATCACCGGTCATGGGCCACGCTGGAACCATGCTCGCCGTGGGCCTTTTTGGCCACGGTGCTCTTTTCTATTTTCCTAAGAATTAGTTAGATTTCCTAATATAAATTTTGAGCTGATTTTGTTATTTAAATATAAAATCACTTAAGAGTCCAAAAATTATGAAATCAATTTTATTAGTCTCCTAAAATCATGATCTACCTGTTAGTATATCTTGTTCACATAGTTTTATAATATTCTTGGAAGCTATATAATTAAATTGAGATACTTAATATCGTTAAGACATAAACTTGTAGGAATTGTTATGAGAAAATGGTGATAGTGCTGACTTTGAAAATTTTACAGTAAATTACTAATATTATTAGCTACTCACTGTAATTTTTGTAGCTCTAGAATAATTAGTTTGCTAGATAAATAGTGATGCCCTATTTCAAATAATGATTAAATCGATAGAATAAAATAAAGAAACAACTTGGGTTTATATAATAAAAACATTTGTTGGGAAATAACGCCTTATTCGACAACATGGATATGTAGCCTAAGTACGGTCGTCGTTAGAACTAGCTCGTTAGCTTGTGAGGCGTGATCGGGTTTCTAAGTATTTCGGCTGTCGTTGATTATTTACATCTATGCATTTGCATCAATGCATATCATATAGGTACGATGATGGATCAATGGATCAATTGAATGATGATTGGGAATCCAAAGATGGTGTAATGGTATTCTCTCTAGGAGATGATGCAATGGGCTTTCTATTCAGATGATGGTGGATGATCTAAAGATGCAAACACTAACTTTTGGTTATATTTTACCCAGGCAAGCCCCGGTGCATAACCCCTAATTTTCTGCACTTTAAATTATATTTGTGCATTAAGTTTTAAGGAGTTGAATGAAACCCACTTGCATATATAAACCTTTATCCTATGAGTCTTACTAGTATGACAGGATCGTGTAGATTGCTATGCTACAGGACTCCGATAGAAGTTGAGTGATTGCCTATCTCTCACGAGAGATAGAAAATATATTACTATATTACTATCACTTAGAAAATATAAATGGTGGAAAAGAAAATGGTGACCGGGCAGGGATATGGTTTGGGTATTGATGGGTGTAAGAGGTTGTGTCCTGTGGCCACGGGTCATAGCTTGGTTACTGTCGACAGAATATGCTCGGCAGTCCACCGAGGGGTATCCCACAATGGTAGATTTGTCGGTGGGGATGCGCGTAATCAGGAACCAGATGGTGACACAAGGCATGGAGACAGCGATTTAGACAGGTTCGGGCCGTCTGATCAACGTAATACCCTACGTCCTGTGTCTTTGGTGTATTGTATTGATCTGGATGACCAAGTAGCTTGATGTAGCCTATCCGCTAGGGGACCCCTGCCTCTCTTTATATAGTCAGGAGGAGCAGGGTTACAAGGTAAGTATCCTATTTGGTACTATACAATGTCTTGCGGTGCATGCCGAGCAGCACCGTGCATGCCTTGATCTTGTGGGCTGGGCCACCTCCGATGGTGCAACCCATGTCTTGGGGGCCATACCCCCATAGTTAGTCCCCGAGCCTGATAGTAGGTGACGCAGCCATGTGGTGCCAGGGTCATAAAGTAGAAGACCAGCCGAGCAGGCAGCCAGTTCTCGGGCGTGGCCTCGAGATGAGAACAAGCACATTCACTGCAAGGTGAAGTGTGCCCACTTAGTCCCCGAGCCTGCTGGAAGATGAAGAAGGAATCTTGTAGTAGGGTCAAAGAAGTCTGAAAGCTTGCCGATGTCATCCGATATGTGCGTATCAAGACCCTAGACGTGCTACCTAAGATCAGCACCCTGATCCAAACAGCATGTAGCAGCTTGATAGCACACCGACAAGACGTAGCAAGATCCAAGCAGCAAGGGAGTCCCCGACATCGCCGGCGATGACCGAGCACCGAGGAGTCCCCGGCGTAGGTGGAGATGTCTGAACACTGAGGAGCGAGAAGTCCCCAGCGTCGCTGGCGATGTCCGAGCACCGAGGAGCGAGGAGTCCCTGGCGTCACCGGAGATGACCGAGCACCGAGGAGTCCCCAGCATAGACGGCGATGTCCGAGCACTGAGGAGTCCTCGGCAGAGCTGGCGATGACCAAGCACCGAGGAGCGAGGAGTCCCTGGCGTCGCTGGCGATGACCGAGCACCGAGGAGTAAGGAGTCCCCAGCGTCGCTGGCGATGACCGAGCACTGAGGAGCGAGGAGCCCCCGGCATCACTGGCGATGACCAAGGAGCGAGGAGTCTCTGGCGTAGGCGGCGATGTCCAAGCACCGTAGAGCGAGGAGTCCCCAGCGTCGCTGGCGATGTCCAAGCACCAAGGAGCGAGGAGTCCCCGGTGTCCCTGGCGATGACCGAGCACCGAGGAGCAAGGAGTCCCCGGCGTCGCTGGTGATGTCCGAGCACCGAGGAGTGAGGAGTCCCCGGCGTCGCTAGCGAAGTCTGAGCATCGAGGAGCGAGGAGTCCTCGGCATCACTGGCGATGATCAAGCACCGAGGAGCGAGGAGTCCCCGATGTAGGCGGCGATGTCCGAGCACTGAGGAGCGAGGAATCCCTGGCGTAGATGGCGATGTCCGAGCACCGAGGAGCGAGGAGTCCCCGGTGTCGCTGGCGATGACCGAGCACCGAGGAGCGAGGAGTCCCCAGTGTAGGCGGCGATGTCCAAGCATCGAGGAGCGAGGAGTCCCTGGCGTCGCTAGCGATGACCGAGCACCGAGGAGTCCCCGACGTCACTGGCGATGACCGAGCATCAAGGAGTCCCTGGCGTAGGCGGCGATGTCCGAGCACCGAGGAGCAAGGAGTCCCCGACATTGCTGGCGATTACTGAGCACCAAGGAGCGAGGAGTCCCCGGCATCGCTGGCAATGACCGAGCACCGAGGAGCGAGGAGTCCCCGGCGTCGCTAGCGATGATCGAGCACCGAGGAGTCCCTAGTGTAGGCGGTGATGTTCGAGCACCAAGGAGTCCCCAGCGTAGGTGGCGACATCCGAGCACCGAGGAGTCTTTAGCGTAGGCGGTGATGTCCGAGCACCAAGGAGTCCTCGGCATAGGCGGTGAGGTCCGAGCACCGACGTAGCTGACGACGTTCGTGCGGTGAAGTGTGCCCACTTAGTCCTCGAGCATGAAGAATTCGAGCGCTGAGAAGTAACCGGCGTAGCTGGTGATGAAGCACGAGCGTCGAACAGTCTGATCAACTGGTCGGTGACGGAGTCCATGAATCAAGCAGTCCGACCAGTTGATCGGCGGGGAAGCCCGAGCACCAGGTGATTCGATCACCTAGACGATGATCCTGTAATGCAAACATGTAGAACGGGTAGTACATGACGCACAAATAAATAAACTCCAGAGAAAAATCAGCAATGGTGATGAAACGGCGTATGTAGTTCGGCGATCAGTTGGTGTGAAAATATATTTATGTTTAATATAAACCGCTCGACCAGTTAGTGTGTAGCTGAGTCTCTAGCCCTAGCTAGCCCATAGTCTATAACGTCGAGCGCAGAGCCCATGCACATGTAGGAGGAACAGGCGTGACCAAGGAACCGCTGCCGACCACCCATAATGCAGAGCGCGGAGCCCATAGCACGTGTAGGGAGGAGCCGAAGACAGGGCCATCTCTAGAGGCGTCCGAGCATCAACATGACTGTTCAAGTGTTCAAAAAATCATTTGGAGAGCAAATATGGAGAAAACAGTTCAGAGAAACATTATGGTGATATACGAAGATCGGAGAATATTTAGAAGAATATTAAAGCGTGACTTAGCTTTAGACGAAGCGTCTGGTCGGTGACGTATGGTGTTATCTGGTCGGCGTTGATGGTGAGCAGCTGGTGGGCGGTGAGTTGTTGGTGAAGACGACCTCGGAGGTGGTTCTGAGATCGGATCTGCTGTTGCGGGGGCTGATGTAGCCAGCGATGAATCGTCGTCGTGGACTGTGTTGACGCAACAGTGGATCTGCAAACACAAAGGGCTAATACCCGAATCGATATCCAAAGCGTGCCAGTCGATTTGACCTGTTAATCAACAAGGATGAAGATACGAGCACTTTGGTCCTAACAACAGCGATACGCCCGGAAGTCACGGCCAAGAGGTACTCACGCAGAACTCGAGAATCGCCGAAGGTCACACTGAAGCGATGCAACTCGCCGAATCAATGAGAACTCGTAAAAAGGAAAAATATGCAAATTGACGAAGTCGCCGAAAAGTAAGTAGATGCAAATAGGAGTAAAAATTGGTTTTGATATTGATTGATATATATTACATTGCCCCTCAATCTATATTTATACCCTGATCTAAAGAGACATAACCAAATACAACTAGGACACCAAGTCCATATCTAAGGAAACACGTGACTCTTACATGAATCATACTCTAACAAATATAGAAAAGGAAATCAACTCCTATCTATTTCCCTGTCCGCCTCAATTACGATGGAATTCTCACCGACCTCCTTTCCATCGGCATACTTCCTGTTTCATCGGCAGTAGTTCTCAAGCCTTCCTTCATCGGCATCGACAATAACATCTCCAACCTTATCGGCAACGCCCGAGTCTAAATCAACCTTTCCATTGATCACCACCATTCATCGGCAACCATCTTTACAAGCTGATTTTCATCGGCTGTCAGCGTATACAGTAACTTTCCTCCTGCTGATTAGCCCACTCTGATCATTTTGACACGTGCAAAAAATGGTGTCAACACATACCCCCCAATTTCGGAGTATAAAACCATTAATGCTCCGAAATTTACTCCAGATAACGTTTGCCTTCGCCCAATTACCGTAACTCATCCTCCAAGCCAAAACTTGATCTGTTATCAAATCTAATCAAATCTAGTCCTGATTCACGCACCTTAGTAAATATCGCATAATTTCCAACCACTCTTGCCCTGATTATGGTTAAGATACCGAAACAATAATCCATCGGCAAGATCCTAACATAATAATGCCGCCATTTTTAGAATTAAAATATCATATACCGAGATCTCTTCCAAGTCATGATTACTTGCCATCAAATCATCTGTACAATCCCTTGATTATCGTGCGAATAGTTACCATATCCATCTGAACCACCTCGACCCACATGCGCGCGGCATAGAGATAAGTCCAAAATACCCCTACTCCGAGCGGCTTATAAATAGATTTCTCCAGAACGCTCGTCTTCTACCCTCAGACTCCAATCTTTGGCATTCTCTCTTTCCGACGGCGACTCCGACGAACAACTGCGTGACCTCAACCAATAAGAACTTTTCTCCAGCGTCAACCTCGAGTCTCCAGCTCATGCCCCCATCTACCTCAAGATAATGGCAATCAACTTTGACGTCCCAGCGGTTCGTTCCACTTCCGTTACTTTTTACCTCGATTCCTCTGGTCTTTGCGAGTTCATACAGTTGGTAATTTTTTCTCTTTTTCTTTGTTCTTCGGATCCTCTAAACTTAGGAACTTCGCAACAAATTAGTTATTCCAACCGATCAGCCGCATTTCCAATGCCTAGGACCAATGGGCAACCCAGATCCAACTGATCTGATTAATGCAGAGGTTAACAAAATCCCTTTTAGAGCCCAAAATTTCTCTCTGAATTTATGGAAAGATACATTCCGATCTTGGCCCAAAACCACCAAAGGGTGGAAAGATTGGTACTTGAGGGTCAACAGGTCGATGCAAGTACACTGGGCAGAACGGAAGCTAGACCAATGCATTAGGCTATCCATTGCCGATATGCAAAAGAACGAGTCAATGATGATTGCAGCTGCTTACTTCTGGTCAGACACAACAAACACTTCTATGTTTGGACATGGCCCAGCTACTCCCACACTTGCCGATGTCTACATGCTCACTGGCTTGGACATTTCAACTATCGATGAAGGCTCCATCTATGGCAGAAAATCTGAATATAGGGTGAATACCCGCAACATCGGCGGTTGGACGGGATATATTCAAGAATGCCAGAGGACCGAGACAGTTAACCAGAAGGAACATGCCACATTCTTGAATATGTGGTTTGAAAAATTTATCTTTTGTGGTCGATCAGTAGGACCAACCAACGCCTTCCTCTCCGCGGCTGAACTCTTGGCCAATGGTGTAAGGTTCCCTCTTGGCCGATACCTTCTGAGCTCCACTTATCATCTTCTTCATCAAGTGTCTCAGAAACTTTTGCTTGGTGAACCCATCGGCAACTTAGGAGGCCCGTGGTGGTTTATCAACATGTGGCTGAATGCCCATATGCACAAACATTTGCAATGGGACTTCTTTGCCCAACAATTCCCACGAGAAATTGCTGAAGACCACGTGCTTGGGGATGAGGAATCGGCAACACGCTCACCCCTCAATTTTGGTGAAGCCATAATTGTCCTCCATAGAACAGAGGCCAATGAAGATCAGATCGGCAGATTCTTCCAAAGCTTCTACAATGGTCTTTCTTGTGATCATAGGGCCTGGGTACCTTATATTGACGAAGAAAACAGATTCCCCCTTCTTTTCAACTTTGCCGATGACACTTTGAATCAGGATAATGAACTCATGATGGCCATCATTACTCCCAGGGCAATCCCAGTAAACACATTCGGTAGCGGGAAAAACACCAATATCATGTATGAATTTTACAATCCATTGGCAGTATTCCGTCAATTGGCTTTTGGGCAACTGCCAATCAAACTTTGTTTTGCCGATGTGATCAAACCCAGAGAAACAATCACCTGCGGAATAGATTGGAGCAGGGTAGTGCGACTCTCCCCCGATGCTGATACTACAGATGTCGATATATCCATCTGGACGCCAGCATCTTTCATCACCGAATCATATAAGCAATGGTGGCGAGAGTGGAGGGAACAACTGTTTGCAACATCTGCTCACACATATCGGCACATGTTCGACCCTGAATACGCCATCCCCGATGATGCAGTAAGTTTCTTTTAACTCCCTTCTGCTTTTTCCTTTCATATATCGGTAACTAACTTTCTCGTGACAGGTTAACAACCCAGCACCATCTATGAGCAAAAGTGGGAAACCCTTCGATCTTCGGCCTATTTCCCCGATATCACCGATCGGCTACAATGCCCCCACCTTAGCTGCTTTGACTCACCAGAAGACCCGTGCCAAGACCATCACCTCCAAGTCCAAATTGGCTACAGCTAGGGCCACTCCATTGGCTGCTGCTACAACCCTGATCAAGGCATTCAAGGTAACAACCCTGTTTATTTCTACTCATGCCGATCACAAACTGTATTAACATTAATCATCAGGGTGTAAGAGCCGCTGCTGGATCATCATCGGCAATTCCTCCGACATCAAGCACCACTACCTCTGACAAACCTTCAGAGGTATTCCTTTGATTTTACATTTTATCTGTTAAATATCATACCTTACACTTGTTTTGTAGCAACAAATGGGTATATTGGCAAGCGTACCAGATATTCAAGCTCCACAACCAACAAGTGCCGATGCCCCCAGCCAACCGTTGCTAAGGCCCAAGCAAAGCGCAAAGCCTTAACAGATGCCGAGGCACAGCCAAAATGACAGAAGTCTATGCCGATCCCCACATCTGCCCCAATGTCTACAAGCCGGCCAGAATCAGTCGATGCAACTGAGCAAGAAGTTAATCCTCCTGTACAGGACATACCATCGATCATCATACCCTAAGGGCCAACCACCAATGAGGCCACAGAGGATATCCCATCGGCAAGCTCAGCCGATCCTCCACACGGCATACTCCAGGCTGCTTCCTCCAGCCAAGTACAGGAAATTGCCTTGAAACAGGTAAGTCGATTGACCTAGTCGATTTATAATATTCATACTTATCCTTAACTGACCTCTTTTTCTTTTTCTCAGGAACAAGACTCCCCAAACAGCCTATTTTCCTTTGCCATTGACGTTTCTGACGATGATGGAGAGGAAACAAGTTCTTCCCTTGCACTGGGAACAATATCAGTAGAAATTAAGTCCAAGTTGGAAGCTCTCCTAGACTTGTTACAGCAGGATACCGCCCAACTGGTAGATGACTCGGACCCTGCAAAGGCAATTTTCAAAACAATCCGTGGCTAGGTCCCTGCCGATGTTGAAGAAGCACTCTTCCCAGCAGCCCATTTAGAAAGCCGCCAACTACAATATCAACGGGCTGCTCAACGCATTGCCGATAGAGCAGCTCAGGCTCAACTCAAAGAAGAGATGCTACAACTGAAACAGATTACCGATGAGAAGCACAAGGGCATCGGCAACTTGCAGACTTCGGGCGCTGAACTTAAGCAGAAAATCTTAGATTTATCGGCAAAGAGGATGGCTCTATTGGCTGAATTGAAAGAAGTTGAGGCAGCCTTAACTCATACCCAACAAGAAGAAAGCCAGCTACCCGATGCCATCAAGGCCCTTCAGCAAGAAAGAGACATCCAGGCTCGCAAAGCCTTGGCCATGAAGAAAAAACTCAAGCCTGTGGAGGGTGCTGCCGATGAAGACATCAAAGAAATGAAGGAAGCCGACCAGATTCGCCTGCGTGCGATATTGGCTATCCAATCCTTGTTAAACTTGTAAATTTTGTCTATTGCATCGGCATTTTATGAGACATTGACATCCTTGTATAATTTTAGCTGATAGGACTGTTATCGGCACTTATACTCTTATGCATCCATCCAGATACTAGGGTAATATTTCTTTAAATAATTTCCATTTAATGCTCTAGGAAACACAACCCCTTCGAGGGTTTCTAGAATATATGCGTTACCAGGAACAGACTGATTTATCCGATATGGACCTTCCCAATTAGGAGACCACTTTCTAAACTTTGAACTTTTAGTCCCAATCGGTAAAATCAATTTCCAGACCAGATCTCCATCGGCAAACTCCTTTACCTTCACCTTCTTATCATACCATCTGGCTACTCTTTTCTTATTTTCTTCGATGCTAACTAAATCCCTTAACCGATGACCCGCCACATCTTCCAACTCATCCTTCATAAGAGTATCATAATCATCGGCTGTCAGCTGATTTTGAGAACGTATTCGCCTAGAGCCAGTTTTAATTTCCCAAGGCAATACTACGTCGTGTCCATATACTAACTAATAAGGCGTTACTTTGGTTGTACCATGACATGACATCCGATATGACCACAAGGCTTCATTTAATACTGTATGCCACCTCTTAGGATTTTCTTTAATTTTGCGCTTAATGAGTTTGATGATCCCTTTGTTAGAAGCCTCAGCCTAACCATTAGCTTGAGCATAATATGGAGAAGAATTTAAAACTTTAATTCCCATACCTACAGCAAACTCATCAAATTCTCCCGATGTAAACATAGTACCCTGATCGGTAGTGATAGTTTGAGGAATACCAAATCGGTAAACAATATGCTCTTTCACAAAATCGATCATATTAGCCGATGTCACCTTTTTTAAAGGAATTGCCTCAACCCATTTGGTGAAATAATCGGTAGCAACCAGAATAAATTTATGTCCTTTGCTCGATGGCGGATAAATCTGACCGATGAGATCGATAGCCCATCCCCAGAATGGCCAAGGTTTAATTATAGGGTTCATAGCCGATGCAGGTGCTCTTTGAATATTACCAAACTTTTGACACCCCTGACACCCTTTAAAATATTTAAAACAATCTTCAAGAATAGTCGGCCAATAGTATCCATTCCTTCTGATCATCCACTTCATCTTGAAAGCCGATTGATGCGCTCCACACACTCCTTCATGAATTTCACCCATCAAACTTTTCGATTCATCACTGCTAACACATCTGAGTAAAACTCCATCTATAGTTCGATAATATAATTCATCATCGAGGAGCACATACTTGGTAGCTTGGAACCTTATACGTCTTTCAACCTTTTTATATGGATCCTTTAAATAATTAACAATCTCCTTTCTCCAGTCATCGGTATCGACTACCGATGTTAGCACTTCCTGAATAGGCTGATACCCTGAAGCATGCTGAGCTAGTCGATTAGCCTCCTCATTATGCAGTTGAGAAATATGTTCAAGACAAAAATCTCTAAACCCTTTCAACAATTGCAAACATCTTTCATAATACGAAATTAAAACTTCACTTCGGCATTCATAAATCCCAACCAATTGATTTATAACTAGCATAGAATCACCAAAGATTTCAACAGCATCGGCACGTATCTCCTTCAGCAATTCTAACCCTTTTATCAAGGCTTGGTATTCAGCCTGATTGTTTGTCGATGTAGCAACAATCGGCAATGAAAACTCATACTTCCTTCCTTGAGGTGAAATCAACACATTGCCGATACCTGCTCCTTCACCACATGTGGACCCATCGAAGAAAAGTGTCCAAGGAGCAACCTCCAGAGAGTCCACTGTATTACAATGCTGAGTGACAAAATCAGCCATAACATGCCCCTTAACTGCCTTAGTCGATTCGTAACATAGTTCAAATTCTGATAATGCTAAAATCCACTTGCCGATTCTACCACTTAATATCGGCATCGACAGCATATACTTGACTACGTCATCTTTGCATATGATCGTACATTCGGTAGATAACAAATAATATCTTAATTTGACACAAGAAAAGTATAAACACAGACATAATTTTTCGATGGCCGAATACCTTGTCTCAGCATCCACTAATCTTCTGCTCAAATAATAAATAACACGTTCTTTCCCTTCAAATTCTTGAATAAGAGCTGAACCAATAATGGTATCATCAGTTGACAAATGCAACCTGAAAGGTTTCCCGTGTTGAGGTGGAACTAGCACTGGAGGATTTGTTAAATATTTCTTAATTTCATCTGGGGCTAACTGCTACTCAGCTCCCCATACAAATTCCTGATCGGCTTTCAATTTAAGTAATGGACTGAAAGCCTTGATCTTACCCGACATATTAGATATGAATCTTCTAATGAAATTAATCTTACCGATCAAAGATTGCAATTCAGTTTTATTGGCAAGAGCAACCACCTTATTAATTGCATCAATAGACTTCCTACTGATTTCGATGCCCCGCTGATGCACCATAAAACCCAAGAATTGACCTGTCGATACACCAAATGCACATTTATTAGGATTCATCTTCAATCCATGCTTCCTTGTGCACTCCAGTATCTTTTGTAGATCGGCTAGATGTTTTGTGATATCTCCAGACTTAATCACTACATCATCAATGTAGATCTCCACTAATGTGCCGATGTATTCATGAAAAATAAAGTTCATAGCTCTTTGATAAGTAGCGCCGGCATTTTTCAAACCAAACGTCATGACTATCCACTCAAACAACCCTACATGACCTGGACATCTGAAAGCAGTCTTGGGAATATCTTCTTCAGCCATGAATATTTGATTGTAACCTACATTACCATCCATGAAGCTGATAATTTGATGTCCGGCTGCAGCATCAATCAACAAATCAGCAATCGGCATTGGATAGCCATCCATCGGTGTGGCTTTGTTGAGATTCCTGAAATCAATATAAACACGAAGTTTTTCATTTTTCTTATAAACAGGAACCACATTAGAGATCCACTCTGTATATCGACACTGCCGAATAAACTTTGCCTCAATTAATTTAGTTATTTCGGCCTTAATGTCAGGAAGTATATTAGGGTTGCATCGGCGCGCTGGCTGCTGATGTGGCCAAAATCCAGATTTGATAGGTAACCAATGTTCAACTATCGATCGGTCTAATCCAGGCATCTCAGTATAATCCCAAGCAAAACAATCTTTATACTCTTTTAACAAATCTGTTATTTGCTGCTTACACTTGGAATCTAACTTAGCACTAATAAAAGTAGGTCTTGGCCTATCGCTATCACCAATATCTACTTCTACTAAATCATCTGCCGATGTGAACCCATGACCTAATTTTCCATCATCGGCAAACCTATCCATTAAAACTCTTCTTCAGAACCGACTGCTTGGATCGGTGGAATTTCATAATCAGCAACTCTAAGGAACTCTTTTTCCCAAACTTCTCCTGATATGCATTTAGTTCGCTCATAAGTATCTGATTCTGCCGATGCGATGATATAAGAAGAATCACCAGGGACAAACTCAATCTTATCCCCAATCCACTGTACGAGGCATTGATGCATTGTAGAAGGAACACAACAATTAGCATGAATCCAATCCCTCCCTAGAAGCAGATTATATGCACCCTTGCCATTAATAACAAAGAACGTCGTCGGCAAGGTTTTGTTGCCGATGGTCAATTCAACGCATACTGCCCCTTTAGCCGATGACACATTGCTTTCAAAATCCTTCAGCATCATATCGGTTTTGGTCAAGTCTTGATCTCCCTTACCAAGTTTCCGATACATCACATAAGGCATAATATTAATCGCAGCCCCTCCATCGATAAGTATCTTAGATATAGGTTGCCCATCAACTCTGCCTTTCATAAACAAAGCCTTAAGATGATGTCTCTCATCATCGGTAGGTTTCTCAAAAACAGCCATCATTGGATCTAGTGTCAACTGAGCTACTTGATCAGAGAGAATAACTTCTTCCTCATTATCAGATAGTGCCAAAAACTCCATCAGCAACATGAATACCATATTAACATCTGCCGATGGACCCTTATTTTTGTGTTTTACCTGCCACTACTGATGACCAGACCTCTCATTGGAGGAATTTTCCTCTCGGTATAAATCCTCCTGATGCTCATGTTGCATCCTCCTTTTCTGTGTCTTTGTTAGACCCTCCGGACACCATCGAGGAAACTTGGTTTTCTAAACCGGCTGATAACAGGTCCTAGTTGATTCAACACGGCGTATATTAGGGTCCCTATAGAATATTTCTTCATCGGGAACTCTTGCGTTTGCCATCTCCTCAAGCTCCTCTTGATTCCTTGGAAAATATCCAGCGCGTTTACCAAGCCTCTCATGTATACTAAGTCTGCCCCCCAGCCGATCATGCACTGATGCTCTGCCTCTGATCGGCTCATTGATAAATAAACCCTGATTGCCAGGTTGAAACCTCCTTTCTGACCGATTGACCCCATAATAACCATTGCACCCAGGGCAATTTTCAACAGTTGGCAATTTAATACCTTCTTCCCAACAATGGATGAAAAACGGGCACCTCCAATGATCTTTATGCCGATACCATTCTTCCCGACGTCTCTCTTCTTGCTGTTGTCGATATCGGTCCTTACGCTGACGCCAACCTTCCTGCTGCCTTCGATGGGTAATCACAATGCCAGGTCGAGGAGGGTTTTTGGAACTACTGCTTTCTCCCAGCAAACCCTTACTTTTTGCATCATCGGTAGTTATCCGATGTTGGGGATCCACTGATGCATTTTTCTCAGTAGCCTCTGACGTCAATACCTTGGTCTTCCCTTTGGCCTCCAACATATTTGCTGGGAAAGGGCGTTGATCAATTTTCATCGGCTTCTGGGCCTTGGAAGTACCAAACTTAATTCTCCCAGATTCAATAGCCGATTGTAACTGTTGCCTCACCTTGCACTCATTTGTACTGTGTGAAGTTGCATTGTGCCATTTGTAGTACAAGATCTTCTTCAACTCTTCTGCCGATGGGATCACATGATTAGGTGACAGCTTAATTTGGCCCTCTTGAAGCAGAAGATCAAATATCTTGTCGGCCTTGGTGATATCAAAGGTAAACTTTTCTGGCTCTTTCTGACCAAAGGGACAAGATATCGGCTTTTTATTCTTAACCCACTCAGCTAAGCCGATAACTGGTTCTTCATCAGAATCAGAATCTCCTACTTCTTCAACAAATGATACTTTTTTACTCCAATTCTTTTTTGGTTCAAAAACCCTAGTATCTTGATCAGAGATCCTTTACACAAGATGACTGAGGCTTTCAAACTCCTAAGAAGCATATATGTCTTTAAGATGTGGCAATAACCCTTGGAAAGCCAGATCGGCAAGCTGCCGATCATCCAGCACCAAGCGGTAGCACTTATTTTTTACATCTCGTAGCCTTTGCACAAAGCTTTCTACCGATTCATCATTATGCTGTCGCAATTTTACTAAATCGGTAAGCTTCTTTTCATGGATTCCAGCAAAGAAATACTTATGAAATTGTTTTTCTAGATCAGCCCAAGTAATAATAGAATTTGGTGGTAATGAAATGAACCATGTAAATGCCGATCCAGACAAAGATGATGAAAATAATCGAACTCTTAATTCATCTCTGCTAGCTGCCTCTCCACATTGAATAATGAAGCGATTGACGTGTTCCATTGTTGATGTATCATCTTGCCCAGAGAATTTAGTGAAATCTGGTACCTTGTACTGATTTGGGAGAGGAATTAAATCATATGCAGGAGGATATGGAGTCCGATAAGAATAAGTATTGACCTTGGGCTTTATCCCAAACTGATCCTTCATAATTTCTGCTATCTTATCGGCCCAAAAAGCATCAGCCTCCTACTGACAAACTGGCTGAATTTCTACAGGAGGTACCTGCTGATATCCCTCCACATATCTTTGTGGCCCACGATCTCCAGCAATCGGCATATTTGCCGTTACTTGTGGTCCATTAACCTGCTGGAAAGGATTCATCGGCTGAGCTGCCGATACTTGATTCTGGAAACCAGCTTGCATATGACCTTGTTGAATCCCTGCAACCTGCTGATTTTGCTAAACTGTATGTTGAACAGGTAACTGTCCTGACCAACCATTATTAGAACTCATTGGTACAAAACTTACCGATGGCTGGTAATTTGCTGACATTGTTGGATAATTATAACCAGCTTGAGGCATGAACTGAACCCCAGTTTGACTCATAGCAGGGGCTTTCTGCTGCATCGGTAGTAAGCTTGCCGATGGACTTGAATTGGGTGTTTGAACCAAAGGCATCTGGAAACCTCCTGGAGTTGGTTGCACAGTAGTTGCTGTGGCATATTGAGGCACTTGAGCCATCGGCGAAACAGCCGATGGTATAGGAGCTTTTCCTACTGCATCAAACACTTGAGGTAACCCAGGATTGAAAGCAGATGATTCCGGAGACATACCATATCCCCACCAATTAGCAGGAATCTGGCTATTCTGAGACACAGGGCCTGACATAGCTGATGCCGATAGATCTGTATTAAGCTGAACTCGTCCTCCTGGTAGTACCGGATCTGATCGTATCGGTGTAGATTGAATATTAGGTAAGCCTGCCGATACTGGAGGAGAAGTAACTTCTGTACCCACAACGGCCGAGGGAGCCGATGGAGTATTGACAGATGCCAGCTCTGGTTGGTGATAGGTAGGCCCAACGTAATACGGTGACGCTTGTCCTTCTTTGAGAGTTCAAACCACAGCATTATGAACAGTATTGGACAGCACATTGGAATGATTAATCAAAGCATGATTTACTGCAGAATTAACCATCTCTTGAAGTTTACCAGGATTGGAGTCAAAGGTAACCTGCCGAGGCAACGGCAAATCTTGCTTCTGGATGACTTGTCCACTCTTGTTCAGGCTAAATGATCTCAGACAAAGCTGCATGTATTCTTCTATAGCCTTTTCCATAGCCTACCTATGCTCTTCCTTAAGATCTTCTTCTGATACCACGATAATGTTCCCTGAATCGATCTCGGGATTGAACATATTGATCAGATTGATTTGTCCCACCGAGCGTGCCAAAAGATGTGTTGATGCAAAAGTGGATCTGCAAACACAAAGGGCTAATACCCGAATCGATATCCAAAGCGTGCTAGTCGATTTGACCTGTTAATCGATAAGGATGAAGATACGAGCACTTTGGTCCTGACAACAGCGATACGCCCAGAAGTCACGGCCAAGAGGTACTCACGTGGAACTCGAGAATCGCCAAAGGTCGCACTGAAGCGATGCAACTCGCCGAATCAATGAGAACTCATAAAAAGGAAAAATATGCAAATTGACGAAGTCGCCAAAAAGTAAGTAGATGCAAATAGGAGTAAAATTGGTTTTGATATTGATTGATATATATTACATTGCCCCTCAATCTATATTTATACCCTGATCTAAAGAGACATAACCAAATACGACTAGGACACCAAGTCCATATCTAAGGAAACACGTGACTCTTACATGAATCATACTCTGACAAATATAGAAAAGGAAATCAACTCCTATCTATTTCCCTGTCCGCCTCAATTACGATGGAATTCTCACCGACCTCCTTTCCATCGGCATACTTCCTATTTCATCGGCAGTAGTTCTCAAGCCTTCCTTCATCGGCATCGACAATAACATCTCCAACCTTATCGGCAACGCCCGAGTCTAAATCAATCTTTCCATCGATCACCACCATTCATCGGCAACCATCTTTACAAGCTGATTTTCATCGGCTGTCAGCGTATACAGTAACTTTCCTCCTGCCGATTAGCCCACTCTGATCATTTTGACACGTGCAAAAAATGGTGTCAATAGACTAGCATAGATCTCCACAAGATTGATGACGAGAACGCGTTGTAGATTTGAGGTCCATCTGGCTCGCCATGGATCAAGCGCACACCCCTACCTGGTGCGCCAACTATCGACATAATATGCTCGGCAGTCCACCGAGGGGTATCCCGCGATGGTAGATTTGTCGGTGGGGATGTGCATAATCAGGAACTAGATGGTGACACAAGGCGCAGAGACAGTGATTTAGATAGGTTCGGGCCATCTGATCGACGTAATACCCTACGTCCTGTGTCTTTGGTGTATTGTATTGATCTGGATGACCAAGTAGCTTGATGTAGCCTATCCGCTAGGGGACCCCTGCCTCTCCTTATATAGTCTGGAGGAGCAGGGTTACAAGGTAAGTATCCTATTTGGTACTACACAATGTCTTGCGGTGCACGCCGAGCAGTGCCATGCACGCTTTGATCTTGTGGGCTGGGCCACCTCCGATGGTGTGGCCCATGTCTTGGGGGCCATACCCCCACAGTTACACTACTTTCCATGTCTATGTCAGTTAAGGACCGGCCATTGCATAAGACGCTAGGCAAGTCATAGATTTATTATCCCGAGCACATACTTGTGTATGGCGCTTGGAAAACTTATTACTCTATTGTCATGGGTTCTGGCTCTTTCCGGACCAACTGTCATGGTGGTTTTTATGTTAGGAGGTCCTTACACTGCACTGAGTCTAGGACTCAGGGGCGGGGGCTTGGAGTCCTAGTTTGGACGGGGACCTAGACCCCGTGACATGAGGGTAGTGGTTTGGTCCTGTTTGTGCCTGGGGTACAAGCGGGGCATGTGTTTTTGGGGTACCTAGCTGATGGCATTGATTTGAGAATCGCCGGCGATCTGGTACGACTTGTCTTAACTCTAGCACCGTAGTAAGAAGTGAAAGATGAAAGATGGAAAAAGAAAATCTGATTGCTTATCACCTGCTTGAAAGTTGCATAGGTGCTTACAAAGAATGGTTAGTTAATGAACTAATGCACTGCTAATAAAAATCGAATATAAGGACGCACTTTTAGTAATGCTCCTGCAGATGCAATAACTCACAAGCCAGATAGCCTTGCATTTCCTTGGAGTCTTTTCTTTCCTTCTATCGGGTAAGTCTTGCTGAATACAATTGAGTACTCAGGGTTTTATTTCCCCCTGTTGCAGGTGACAGGTGGATGCTAAAGCTGACATTTGTGTATGGATTCCTCCTAGTGGGCTCAGAGAGGATTTCCTTTATGTTGCGATCATAGTTTTTATTTATAACTCTTACCAAATGTTTTTATAAATGAAAGATTTATAATCTGTTGTCATAGCTTATATATCAATGCTTCATCATGCGATGAATATCTATTTATTTCCGCTATAATTCTGATCACATGTTTATATTCCGTTGTTACATTAAATTGTTCATAACTCTGATAATATGATTACATTTCGTTGTTATAATAATAAATATTATACTCTGGTATTGTATTAAAAGTGATGTAAGAAATGGTTTAAGAATGTTGTAAGCTTTCTTCTCTCATTTGTGATCCTGATGGAAAAATATGAATTTTTTGGTTCTCCCTTGGGGTGTGCCCGATGGGACCGCGTAATTTAGTGTTCTCCTTCGAGTGCTTAGTGTCTAATGGAAGATAAGCACTCCTGGATGGCATTAGATTAGGCGGTTCTACCACAGGTGGTATCAGAGCGCAATGAGGGAATAAAGCTTCGAAAACCTTTTCTAAAATAAAATTTGACAACAAATTCTTTTCAAAGAATAGGATGTCTTTATGCGAAGTTATATAAGTAGCCCTATTATTATGGTTATATATCTAGGATAGATGGCACTCTGCTGACTTAGGAAGGCTTAATCAAATTTTCTGCAGGTACACTGACCCCGAGCATAGCCTAATAGTACCGACTAGCTATAGGGAGAGAATGATGTGCCAAAAATCTAAGAATGATTGCCCTATATGTTGGCAACAGTGGAACGACATATAGGACATGCAATCATGCATATCCTGTTTGTGCATTGTAGTGCCATATTACTTACAGATACGCCATCCATAGGTATCACACGTGTCATATTGTGCACGACCGACTTGTCTCTGTTCTAGAGTATTTCTGCACTGTGGGTTCATGCTCCTCGCTTGCCCACGGTTCACGCCGGTCGTGACCCACGTCTCCCCGTACCCCTTTTCTATGCTCTTATCGGACCCTTGCCCTGCAGTCGTACTGGTCAGTAATGGCATCGCACATCGCTCGCCTCAAATGCGTGGAAATTGGTCGATTCATTCATAGTGATCCCACGCGAGAACCCTGGTGGACCACGCTAGGACCACTGACTGCTCTGCCTTTATAAGCAGAGCCTGGCTTAGCCATTGGTACCACCACTCAGCGCACTTTAGATAGTTTAGCTTTTCCTTTGAGCAAGCTTCTCGCTCAGCCTTCCTTGCAACCACCGCTAGAGATGGCAGGAGCCTGGGTTAGCAGTTACTGCTTGAATGTTGAGGGTTTTCCTAGAATCCTACATGCCACCCTACAAAAGCTCAGAGTCAAAGATCGTCCCAGGTATGAGGGCTATGAGTATGAGAAGCAGGGCACTGAGCGGTGTGAGGTTACTGTCTACATTGGGAAGAGTGAAGAGTTCCCCGACCTCACTGAAGCCTAGAGTGTGACCGCAACCGGGTTTCGCTTTGTCGACACCTACTAGGTTGTGGCCCGCAAAGCCTTTCGGTACCTCTATTAGATCTATGAAGAGCCCATTGCCCATACTCCCATGAGTTTCTTTCCACCTTTGGACAAGAATCGGCGGGCATGGAGGGCTCGCATGGACGCTTTGCAACGGCGGGATGCGCAAGAGGGCAGTCCTACCGTGGTGCACTTGACCATGTACATGCTTGCTCTAGATGAGTAGTATGACCGGCAAGCCTCAGAGATGAGGAAGTGTCTCCATTGAGCCGAGGAAGCTGGGGTCTTCAACCGGATGCTCTAGGTGCAACTTGCTGAAGCGCATGCCAGTGCTGCAGCTGCTGAGAGCCAGGAGACTGCCATGTTAGAAGCTCTAAAGGAGGCTGAAGACAAGCATGTTCATCAGCTGGGTGAGGCCTATCTTGCCACTAGGGCCAAGCGGAGGACACTGGTTGCGGAACGGCAGGATCCCTATCCACTAGCCAAAAGAAGGAGAACCGGTGTTGCAGTGCCGCCAGCACCTCCACCCTCGAAAGTGTCAGAAGTAGAACCCTTGGTTTGTCTCACTCAGCCATTGCCAAGAGAAGAGGTAGATCTGTAGCTAGGACAGTAGAAGAATCCACCGAGCCTAGGAATGAAGATGCGTGGTCCTGAGTAGATTAGTTGCCTTGGGATGCTGACCCATAGTAGTAGTGCCTTTCATTGCTATCCTCCGGTATTGTACTCTTGCCGTTGTTGTTGTCCGTAGTTGTAAGATCGTCCACCGTAGGGAAGGTGAATGATGTACCGGGAATGGGAGACTGAATGCATGTATGATGTACCTGTATAAGACCGTTGGAATGTGTATTTTATTTATTTTGTTGTGTTATTGTGTTAATCTACCTTTAAGTGTCGTTAGACACGTTTAGAGTTTTCAAGGGCAATATTAAGCAGGTTACAAGAGAAGTTACTATTTAGATATCAACAAACCAGTTGTGATTGGAGAACACAGGACGTTGTATCGACTAATTATGGATGTCCCAGTAGAACACTTGAATCTCTTTAAATTAAATCCACTGTTGGATTTGAATTCCTTGTCCCTTGTTGTGAAGGGAACCCTTGTTGTTTGAATCTTCCCTTGCAATACTCCCCTTAATCTTTGGTCTATGACCCCAATGTCTTCATGGCGTGTAAGTTGGTAATAGTTGTCTGGTTAATAGCTTATGGTGCCACGATGAAACCGAGGGCTCCCTATGGAACAACTGCCACATGGTGATGTTGCTCGGCACGTGCTAGTATCAAGGTTGTTGACCAAGTACCTTTACCAAGTTACACCACCGCACCGCTTTTGCTACAAAAATATTCCCCTTGAAAATGTTCAGGTGTTCAAACGGGAAATCCATAATGGGTTGATGAAATAATGTTCTCTCAAGGTAACAAGGGGAGGTGGTTTTGGAGGAAGAATACATGATATGGTCTTAGTCTACATGAAAAATGGATGTGGTCAAGGAAGGGAAAAAAAGAAGAGTAGTAAGGAAAATAGCCTTGGGTAGTTGGGAGAAATTGTAGAAGCCTGAGTGGACGTCATGTCCCAAGACCTGTGTTTAGTTGACCGCACTACGCATGCTGGGTTGTTCTACTGTGTGCCCTGCGAACGCCATCTGTGTCAGGCCCTTTAGCTCCTCATTCCTGCATGGCCGTAGTCTCGTGCCACACTCGCCGTCCTTGTGCATTGTGCGCTTTTCCTTTTTCTCTAGCATCCGGTCGGCTCTCTACTCCATGCCTTGTCCCCCGTATCGGACCCCCCCTCTTTCCCCCTCCCTTCTTTCTTCTTTTGGGGACACAACCGCCCGCATGCCTCCCTCATTGAGCGCACCCTCTTATCTCCCCTCCTTTATTTCTCCTCCACTCATTTGCGCAGGGAGCGCACCATGGCCTTGTTTATCCCCACCATATGGCCGTCTGTGTATGCCATTCACGCCGCCTCCACTTCCAGTGTGTTGCGCCCCACCTCCATTAGCCACTATAAGATGCCCTTGGTCCTTGCTCTTCTTCTCCATCCCCATTTCCCTCGCATTCGGAGTAGAGCTAAGAGATCTAGTCATCATCCGAGGAATTAGGTTCATCAGTCTGAGGTAATGGTGTAATCTGAGGAGAAGAAAGGGACCTGGTTCGTCGAAGGTGTTCAAGTTTGCTTGGGTAGTTTGGCCTTAGGGTTCACGATGTTTGACTTCTTAGTCGACTGTTTCTAGATCTGTTGGACCCACACCATGTTTTGGATACTCATTATCTTGTTGTTTCTCCATTGCCCTCATCTATCTCGACTTCTGGATTAAGTCTTGATTGTATGAGGTTGCTCTTAACCATGTATTCCTAATCTCCGTGTGGTTTAGCATTCGAAATCATGTAATCTTTCATGTAATCCCTGATCTACGTAATGTAATCGTGTTTCCCCTCTTCTGATTCTTGCTTTGAATCTCAAGACAAGATTCTTTTTAAGGGGGGTTGGTTGTAACACGTCTAGTGTTACGATCTTGTTTAGCACAACGATTTAGGCCTAAGTAAAATTTCCAAAAACGGGTTTCTTGGAATTTTGATTTAAAATGTACTTGATGCGATGAGTGAATCCAATGACTCAGTTTTGTGGACTCGAATCAATGCCCAAGTCAAATTACTCAGTGCGTAAAGATATTCAGGAATGTCGAACGACAATTCTAGCCAATAGATAGCGAATGGTTTATTCTATTAGATTAAGCATGAAAAGCAACTTTTATAAATAAAACAAAATCCATTAATAAATAGAATGATATATATATAGCTTTCGAATCTAATTTAAATTTGAACTTGTTGAAAATCTCCTTGTGCCTAAATGTTGCTAATTGTCAAAATTAGTAAACCGATAGAAATATATGTAGGTATATGTATATATGCTCTGCATGCTTCATTTACTTCTTCTGGCAGCGTACTCATTGCATGGCAATTATTCACCGTCACATCTCTCGTCGTGGCTCTGCATTGCTCTACACCCCGGCGTGTCTGTTTGCCTGCGCCCCTATCCTTCTCTCCCTCACTTGCGTCGCGTTCGATATTTTTATGTGAGCACCAGTCGCACCAAGCATTCAAGCAGCAACAGGTCCTTTTTCTTTTCCCCGCTCTCTCTCACACGCCTGCTTTTCAATGCCTCTTGTCTTGTCTATGTTACCTGCACCACTGTCTCTCTCTATCTCACTGCCTACTCATCACATCACCCCGCAGCACCATAAATGTCCTTGTCATGCCCTCTGCTCTTTGACCTTGCTTGCCTTGCCTGGCTTAGCTTGTCTTTGCCTACTGCGGCTTGTCTCTGTCTGCCTCGGCTTTATCTGTGCACTGCCCCTGTGTTCGCATCCAAGTGGACGTTGAATCCTTTGTGCTCGGCTCATAGCGTCCGCGCCCTTACACAGCACGCCGCACCGCCGCATCACCGCGTGGCGCCTCCCTTCCCCGCTTGGGACCATAGCTTCTCCCTAGCGATGCCTCTTGCGCTGCCCCTCCCGTAGCCCCACAACGTGCCCATGCCAGTCATGGTCGCGCACCACTCCACGCCGGACCGGTGGCTCCACAGCGCTCCACCTCCAGCGCCGGTGCCCCTGCTGCAGCTAGGGCGCACCTCGAGCGCGCTGCTCGTCTGCTCCATGCCCGCCGAGCTAGCACCACCACCAGGTCCGTCGTTTCCGCCTCCTCGCTCCTCCGCAGCGTCCGCCATGGCCAGTCGCCAGCCGCAGTGCCCACAGCCACCTTGAGGCGCCCATGGTCACGCCATCATGATGTGCCCCGCCCCAACCCACGCCTTCCTCCTTGCGAGTGCGTGTGTGCCCTAGGCCGCACGCCTGGGCCCTTGTTGCCACGCCTCCTCCTCCTCTGTTACCCGCTCCCATTGTCGCTCCACCTCCGTTGCCGGGCTGATGTGTCGCATCCTACCACCGTTGCCCTTCCCTTTTCCCTCTTGCACGAGCGCGCACCTGGGCATACATTGCCCCGTGCTGCTCCCCTTTCAAGACGACCGCAGCACCTAGCCGCCACTACATCACCGTGCCGCGCCTTTTGTCGTCGTTGCTGGTTCTTTCTCCATCTCGCGAGGGCGTGTGTGTGCGCCGAGTCCGTGCATCTCCCCACGCTGCTCCACCTTCGGCCGCAGCCCTACTGCGTTGCCGCGCCATGTCCATCGGCCGGACCTCCTCTGCTCTATGCTCTGCTCCTAGGAAAGGAAGGAAGGTGAGAAGGGTATGAATCAAAGTAAAGATTTTGTTCAGGGTCCTAGGTGTAAAATACGTGACTCACGTGAATAGAGTATTCTGGACTGTAGATCGATTTAGTAAAACTATGGGGTCCTTTCTACATAAGTGGCATGCACCTCTAGGCCTAGGTCGCATGGGCCGTAGTCGGCCTTGCGCCGCTGGGCCTCACGAGCCGCGCTGCCGGGACTGTCGCGCGCCCGTTGGGTCGGCCTGTTGCCGCCGTGTCTAGGCCAGTCGCTCCGGTGCGGTGGGCCGGTCGGTTGCCAACGTGCCTAGGCCACGCTGTACGCCTATGGGCCGCGCCGAATCGCTGGCTGTGGACCGCACTAAAACCATGCTCGTCGTGGGCCTTTTGGGCCATGGTGCTCTTTTCTGTTTTCCAGTGAATTAGTGGGATTTCTTAATATAAATTATGAGCTGATTTTGTTATTTAAATATAAAATCATTTAGGAGTCCAAAAATTATGAAATCAATTTTGTTAGTCTCCTAAAATCATGATCTACCTGTTAGTATATCTTGTTCATATAGTTTGATAATATTCTTGGAAGCTATATAATTAAATTGAGATACTTAATATCGGTAAGACATAAACTTGTAGGAATTGTTATGAGAAAATGGTGATAGTGTTGACTCTGAAAATTTTACAGTAAATTACTAATGCATATCATATAGGTACGATGATGGATCAATGCATTTGTAGGATCAACGGATATATTGAAGGATGATTGGGAATCCGAAGATGGTGTACGATTATTAATGCATATCATATAGGTACGATTATTTACATCTATGCATTTGCATCAATGCATATCATATAGGTACGATGATGGATCAACGGATCAATTGAAGGATGATTGGGAATCCGAAGATGGTGTAATGGTATTCTCTCTAGGAGATGATGCAATGGGCTTTCTATTCATATAATGGTGGATGATCTGAAGATGCAAACACTAACTTTTGGATCAACGGATGAAGCCGCCGCTTCTGTAAATCCCACGAAGGAAATCACAAGAGCAAAGGGGTAGAGATCACTCTCAATATTTGTTACCACACAGCTGAACAAAGGGGGTTCTGTATTTTAATTATCAAAAGTCCTTTTCTTTTGCTTAGGAGTACATAGATATTTATACTAGGAATAGCCCTCCTAGATAGGTATAAACACGAAAAGGAAAATAAAGGGTAGGCTATGTGAACAAGCTTCCACGAAATGAGTTTCTGAGTAGTTTCCACATGGTTGTTGGTCTTCTGCGCAGTCTTCAGTGTTTTGGCAATAACTCCATCTGGAAAAATCCAAATGAGGTGTTGTTGGTTGCGTTGGAAAGCTAACTTAATAAGATTTCACACCATGTATAGCATGCACCACGAAAGATTGTAGAATGGTATAGTTTAATATGAGAAGTTATACCAGTATCATGTCCTAAGAAGACTATTAACCCTCAGAGCAGTCTGCAGTAAAACTGGTTGGATCTACACTAAAACTGGTCGGATCTAGTCAACCTTGAAGGATTAGGAACCAAAAAGTCCTCATTGACCCCCATAGCCTTCGGGAATAAAAAGTTATGATATTTTTTTCTTGGTAGTTCTGTCAGTTTCAAGAGGTCTGACCAGTATGTACTAAGCTGATCGAGTTTCATTAGTTAGAAGTCCAAACTGGTCAGCATTAGCATCATTGGAAAGTAGACTCGGCAAGCTTTCCAAAATGTGCTCATTCACCTTCATAGACTCTGGAAATCAAAAGTTATGAATATTTCTGTCCGACTGTTCTGCAGGACTAGCCTGGTTCGAGTGTGGTTCTACTCTATAGTCCTCGCCTTGTGTGTTCTTGCCATTCTCCTTGGTGAACCTCTTGTTGTAGCTTCTTTGCTCGACTACGTATAATCGGGCCACCAAAGGCTTGGGCTAGTGTCGATGTAGGCGATACTTAAGTTGGTGTTACTTGAATTGTAGGTTGTAACATGTTGGTTGATGGCGTGGTCATATCATCCTCCCCCTCTTGAAAAGGAGTCATCCTCGACTCTAATCCGTCTAATCCCAATAATTGTGCTAGACCAACAGGGCTAGATGCTATGTTTCTATTACATTCTTCTTCTTCCATCACAACAAGGTGTTTGAATCTATAATCATATAAACCAAGTAGTAGTCTTGTAGGTGGAAACCAAAAGGATTTAGAATCAAGTTTAGTTTTCACCTTGAATGGATGCTTAGAATTAAGAGTGAATGTTGATGTCCTTGGCATGGTCATATCATCCTCCCTCACTTTAAGAAAAGCCATCTTCGGCTTTTGTTCTCCTAAAAACAACTAAAAGAATATATAGAGTGGATTCATATGCCAATTGCTATGATCACTTATTGAAGATTGTTCATTGCCTTCTTCACAATTCATATGCACATTATTTCTTTTCTGATGAGAGAAATAGTTTCTCAAATTTTGTGAACCTGAAATTAGCTTTGAAAATGGTAGCATAAAAATTTCTTCCAAACCACTTATTTTATTCATGTTATCATGTTTCATCATAGAAAGATCAATCATATCAAATGATGGGAGTGAAACGTTCATGGCATTATAAAGATTCATATGGCACAATGTATTCAAATATTTAGAGATGTACCTTTCAAACTCCATGGTTCTAGACGTAGATGGAAAAAGTTTGGGTGAATGAATAGAACATGTTTGCACAAGATTTCTTTCTTTGGATGAAAAATATGAACAATGGAATAACATTGGTAATTCTGAACAATAAGCATTAAACAATCTATTCATCTCAATTTTAGAAAAATATGGTTCGCAAGATGTACTACTCATTCTATTCAACTTCAATTCAGCAAACTTGTCCCATGTTATACAAAGGGCACAAACATTAAATTGATTTACAGCATGATGTCCAATGATGTTAAACGTGAACCTGCAGCCATATGCACTACTGAAGGATTTCATAGATGATATGTCAAGAACATTTTCAAGCATTTTATCAATCTCAACAAATTCATCAAGCATGACATAGCACACACATTCAGTAGAAGATATTCTTATGAAAAAATCAGCATGAGTAAGCAATTTCACATGGTCCACATTATTGGCATGTAAAGTATCACCTATATTAGTCAAAGCATAGCAATGATCTTTCATGATTGAGCAATGGTTATCAACTTGTAAATTTTCAGCACTTGTATTAACATATGAATCTATCAAATCAGCACAGAGAGTTTGTGTATGCTCAATTCCACTTGAAACAAATGGATCATCACAATTTCTCAATGATTTATTTTGTAAATTCATATTTAAATTATTTTCATTACCTTTCAGGTTTGATGATGGTGCATGAACGGTGGATTGTATCTCTGAGTTTTTACCTCCATCATTATCATGATTCAAATTTGGGGTAGCAAAGAATTGGTTATCAACAGTGACTACCTTCTCACTTATGTCATCAAGTATGGTGGTGTTATGATCAACAATCTCTTCCTCATTTCCCTTGCACACCTGCATATTTTGAGAAACAACAATAGGGGTAGACATTAGTGGGTTAGTGTTTAAATCATACTCACATGTTTTGTAATGAAGCTCTCTCTCTTTTTTGTGTGGTGTATCCCTCACACTCCTTTTATTGATGCTCTCAACCTCACTTTTGGTGAAATCACACATCTCACTTTTATTTTCATTCGCACTCCATTTGGCTATGTGGCTCTCATTCTCACATGGGTTTTGATGCATAATCACTTCAACATCTTCTGGAGCAACATATGAATAGGTGCCATCATTCATGATCTTTTTCAATGGCATTGGGACAACAATAGTTGCAGCCAAACAATCATCTTTGACCTCCTCATAAGACATTGAACTTGCATTGGTAGGAGTGGAATCATGTGCATTGATCTTGCCATCAATCCGAACATTAGGTGGCATGTTGGAGCACATAATTTCAGCACCACTGTCCAATAATTTGTCATGTTCCACAATTGGTGATATAACACATATTTACATCTTCGGATTTGTTGGAGCATGATAAACTCCATCTTGGACAGATTTGTCACTTCCACTAGATGTCACAATAGAAGCATCTTTCTTCTCACATTCGGCTCTCAAATTGACACTACGGTTAGTCTTCAAATTCAGATTAGATACGCCTTCAAAATCTGAAGTGTTATCAATCTCTTGATCACATTTTGGCTCTAAATTTTCACCGTGTTGCATAGAAAAATTCTAGACAGTTTTGGGACAAGTAACTTCACCACAATTGAAACTAGAACAAGGCACAAGACTTGTAGGATCTACAATACTTGTGTTCATGCATTGTGATGGTGCTTCTTGTTGAATAATTTTTGGATTTCCATGGTGTGGGACTACAGCATGTTCCTTCAACTCTGTACTCAAATGATCAACCTCCAATAGAGAAAGATGTTCTCTAATTTCACAACTTGGCATAGTGGCTTCTAAAAGCTCAATTTGTGTGGAATGCATAGCAGATTTATCTTCTTTCTCTTGCTTAGAATTGAGACAATCAATAATGGGATTATATGTGACTTCTTTCTTCACAATTTCAGACAGTAAATGACACTTTGGGATAGCAACTCTCTCAGGAGTTGGTGTAACATTATGATCCACAGTAACGTTACACACCTCATCATTTCTCTTATCAACTTGAGGCACAATGTTGTCTTCTTGCTACTCAATAGAGTTCTTCTTGGAGTTGCATTGCTGATGTTCACTTCTTTTAGCACTAGAATCAACTGAAGAAACTTTTGGGACAACATGTCCACTCTTCTTGCATGCAGTTGATGCTTGCTTCTCTCTAGCAATAGAGGATACATTGGTCTACAGCTTAGCACATCTGTCTTTGCACAAATTAGTGCCCTATGTGACCTTGCCTTGCTGCACCTTCATCATTTTCTTCTCCTCTATGATTGCACAACTTAAAAGATCTTGCATGCTTCTAAAATATTTCCTCTCAATAGCAGCAACAATATTAGGATTAAGGCATCTCTTGAAGTATGTCATTGCATTCATGTCATCAATCACATTTGCTCGATGCAAGGAAGAATTTAGCTTATCATAATATGCTTGGACAGATTTCCTACCTTGCTTCACATGTTCCAAACGACGAAGCAAAATCATTCCATATTTTTTTTGAAATAAATTCCTTTCTCATGGCCTTCTTCAAATCTTCCCAATTCTTGATGAGACGCTTATGTGGATATTGTTTCCACCAATCAAGAGCATAATCTTCAAATTCAAGTATGGCTTGTGATATCTTCTTGGTTTCAGAAAATTCTTGGACTTCAAGTTCAATCTCCATTTGGTCTTGCCAATCAAGAAATTCCTCCAGATCAGTACTTCCATAGATAGGAAGTTTGGTATATCTTTGACCTGTCATGTTTAATATATATACAAAATAGCAAGCTTATATGTGGTATAGGATAATATGTGGAGCTCTCACAATCTCACCTCTCTGACCAACTGAAGCTCTTATGAATTCCCTACGGGTTACAGGAAAAATAGCATGTGGTGGTAACGAAAGTGAGGGCTAGGCGAATACAAGACCAGAGAGTACCGATTACGATGGCTTGTATGTGGAGCTTGGTAGGGAGTGATACACAAGGAATGCAATCTGAAATCTAGTTGTTGTAAAGTTAAATAACAAATCCAAACTAGAAGTTCTCTGCCTAGTGCTGACCACAAGATATGAACGATGTAAATAGATCAAACACACGCGCTAAGAAATTTCAGATTTGACGCAAACAAGGATTATGCTTAGGATGCAAGTGTTGCAATCAAACCTAAGCAAAATTTTGCACCAAAGCAAGGATAGCAATCTGGTGTGCAACTCGATGAAAACTTCAACACTTGTGCACTCATAAACAAACGGATCTTCAACTTTCTTTTCACAACTTTTTATTTTCTCAACTCTTTTTTATGCACTTTTCTTTCTTCTACTTTTTTTACAGGGATCAGATATAATACTTGCACACTTAAGGATAAAAACAAAATACAACCAGTAGCTGTAACTTGATAGGATCAAAGTTTACACGAAGGAGATGATATGGGTTTCTGATTTTTTTGTAGGGATTTTAGATATATGAAAGAGGCACAAAGAACACGTGAAGGATAAATAGGATCAGCAACTAAAACAAAGACTCTGATGGACTGAAACTTACCAAAACTCACTAAAATATCATATTGAAACAAAGGGCTATGGCAAATATTTTTGTGGCTTTTTAGTAGATAGGACGAACACAAAATATATGTAGCTAAGGGTAAAGAATGCTACCGTGGTAACAAAAGCTTTGATACCAGATGATACGATGCGAGGCCCCGATCTTCATGATGTAGGATCAATCACCAGATAACTAGCTGAAGAACAGCCGGATAACTTGCTGCAGGCAGCGATAACTAGTGCAACCTGGCAAATAAAACTCGAAGCCAACCACCATCTTTAACCAGCAACCTGAATCGAGGATTCGCCCAACCACACTCAAGAAACCAACCAACACAACCTACAATCAATCAAGGTAAACCTCGAAGAGATTAGGAGCACCAATTGGGAGCGGATGAAGCCACCGCTTCTATAAATCCCGCGAAGGAAATCACAAGAGCAAAGGGGTAGAGATCACTCTCAATATTTGTTACCACACAGCTGAACAAAGGAGGTTCTGTATTTCGATTATCAAAAGTCATTTTCTTTTTCTTTGGAGTACATGGATATTTATACTAGGAACAACCCTCCTAGATAGGTATAAACACGAAAAGGAAATGAAAGGGTAGGCTATGTGAACAAGCTTCCACGAAATGAGTTTCTGAGTAGTTTCCACATGGTTGTTGGTCTTCTGCGCAGTCTTCAGTGTTTTGGCAATAACTCCATCTGGAAAAATCCAAATGAGGTGTTGTTGGTTGCGTTGGAAAGCTAACTTAATAAGATTTCACACCATGTATAGCATGCACCACGAAAGATTGTAGAATGGTATAGTTTAATATGAGAAGTTATACCAGTATCATGTCCTAAGAAGACTATTAACCCTCAGAGCAGTCTGCAGTAAAACTGGTTGGATCTACACTAAAACTAGTCAGATCTGGTCGGCCTTTAAGCATTAGAAACTAGATTTCACAAGCTTTTCAAAAAGTCCTCATTGACCTCCATAGCCTTCAGGAATAAAAAGTTATGATATTTTCTTCTTGACAGTTATGTCAGTTTCAAGAGGTTTGACCAGTATGTACTAAGCTAGTCAGATTTCATTAGTTAGAAGTCCAAACTAGTCGGTGTTAGCATCATTGGAAAGTAGACTCGACAAGCTTTCCAAAATGTGCTCATTCACCTTCATAGCCTCTGGAAATCAAAAGTTATGAATATTTCTTTCCGACTGTTCTGCAGGACTGGCCTAGTTCAAGTGTGGTTCTGCTCTGTAGTCCTCGCCTTGTGTGTTCTTGCCATTCTCCTTAGTGAACCTCTTGTTGTAGCTTCTTTGCTCGACTACGTGTAATCAGGCCACCAAAGGCTTGGGCTGGTGTCGATGTAGACGATACTTGAGTTGGTGTTACTTGAATTGGAGTTGTAACATGTTGGTTGATGGCATGGTCATATCATGTGCCCCCAGAGCCAGCGGAAGCTAAACGCCCTGCCCCATTCGATCCTTCGATGGTGGCCTCAGAACCGGCGGAGTCAGGCCACCTCGCCCTGCACGGGCCTTCGACGGTGGCCCCGGAGCCGATGGAAATAGGTCGCCCTGCTTCGACTAAGCCCTCAGCGGCGCCTCCAGAGTCGGTGGGAGGCGGCCGTTCCGATTTGTCCGAGCCCTCCGAGCCGAGGGAGGGCTCGGAGCAGCAATGTGACAATGAGGAGCAGCCAGGGTAGGGAAAGCCAGCCCCAAAAAGTCCTCGTATGATGGCATCAAGGTGAGTCAAGAGTTTTTTTCTTCCTTTTGTCTTAACGGATTTTGGTGCGAACTAACCGCCATGTCCATTGCAGCATCGGAGGACGTGGGACTCTCCTATGGCTCGCTCCGAAAAAGATCCTCCTTGGGCAAACGCACCAGGAGCCAGCTAGCACCATGTCGGTGGTGAACGTGAGTGGCGTTGGGGCGGCCACGGCGTCAACCAGGGAGGCGCAGCCGATGGCTGTTTCCATGGTAGAGTAGGCGGAGGAGGGCGCGTCCGGGGCGCCCATGGTGGGCGCGGTGCGGTCGGTCATGTCCATGACATCGCAGGTGGAGGCTACATAGCCGAAGCCATCGTCCGTGCAGGTGGCCATGTCCACAATGGGGTGGAAGGAAGGGGGCACACCCGAGGCATCCTTCATGGCTATGGTGATAGGGTAGGCCTCCGTGTCCGCGTCACCTGCCCCCTCTATCGCTAGAGGAGCTGCTCTGGAGGAGCTGCCACTGCCAAAGAGGTCGATGCCGCTTGTGGTCGGCGCAGGGACATCCCGGTCTCTGGTCTGGGTGGTTGCCCTCGATGAAGTAGCAGAGGAGAGGGAATGGGGGAGCGTCCACATGGAGGTTGGGGATGCGGTTTGTGCCCTGACCACTATGCTAAGCTCGATGCGTGACATTGTCGCCCCGGTTGGCTAGGTATGATATGACCGTGCTTCTAACCCTCATGTTCTCTTTCCGCGCCTCTAAGTCTTGTCTTCTTCATAGATCCTTATGGCCCGCTGTCGGGAGAAGTCCTAGTTCCTTGCTGAGGAGATGTCGTGGAGTGAGGGGCTGGCCGTACAGCTTGCTATCGCCCGTTAGGAGGTGGCTGAGCTTGCCCCTACTGCCCGTGAGGTGGCCGACCTCTGAGTTAGGGAGAAGGACGCTCGTGATGATGCCCGTGAGTCTGAGGAGAAGCTAGTGGCCCTGATCGAGAGGGCACACACGACACCATGGAGGCCAAGCGGCTATGGAAGGAGCGGGATGATTTGCTCCAGACCATAGAGGAGCTCCGCATGGGGGTTGACCTAGCTCGCCAGGAGCGCGTCAATGTTCAGCAGTGGATCGACCACCTCGAGGATGAGCTTTAGAGGGAGAGGGACCTAAAGGTTGCAGCGGAGGGCGTGTCCATTGGGCTTGCCATGGAGGTCGGTCAGCACCAAGAAGAGGTCCGATGCCTAGAGGCTGAGGTGACCCGGCAGCGCGATGAGGTGCGCAAGCTTCGGGCGAACGTGGACGGTAAGTCTCTGGTTTCCCTTGTCTTTCTTCCTAGAATCCATGGTAAGCCTTTTGACACGGTCGGTACGTGACTTCGGCATGTCTCGACGACAAGCACGTGATATGGCAAGGGGCGCACTTTGCTTTGGCGTTCATGGATCATTCGTGATCCCCTGTTCTCATTATGAGAACATCGATCTAACGATGATGAGCCAAGGCTTCATGCCTGTCTATACCGACGCCGAGCTGGATGACATCAAGAAGGAGGTGGCCCCCTAGCGCATGACCTTTCTGCCAAGATAGAAGATGAAATCATCCCCCCGAGGGGATAGTTTAGTTAGATATGTTAGGCGGCACATTTGTAATCAGCGAACAAGCTCCATCCCTTTTGTTTTGTTTAAACAAGTTTGTTCTTTTATTCCGGTTGAACAAATTTTTTCTTTCTCCCTTTTTATGTGTAAAAAAGGGGTAATGCGTTCCGACCCTTCCTGTTGTTAAGACTGTAGAGCTTGTGGTGTGGATGAAAAACTCTGATCACGCTAGTAAGCAAGAGTGCCATAGCCGCTGGGGCATAGGTTTTTTGCAGTCCGACCAGCTTTACTCAGCGTTTCGTTTTCGTAAACCTTGTGTCTAGGTTTTTAACATGAGAAAAGGGTCAGGCATGGTGACTGTTTCAGAAAGGATATATGTATACCCTTATTAGCCCTCGAGTGGGACCGAACCCCTTGCCGTTGCTGGGGTCAGGTTTCCCTAAAGATCAAGGAGATGATAGTAAAACTGGCAAGAGAAAGCGTTTTTTGTTTCAGAAATGTCTTTCTTAATTTTTGTATGTACCCCTCCCTAGGATCCAAGCCATCGTCCTGTGACCGCGCATTCGGTCTCTTTATGAGTCCAACTTCCCTTGAGCCCCCGCACGTTATAGAGGTCCGGTCGAGGGGTCAGCTTGCCTTTGTAATTGTCATCCCTACCGCATTTTTTTTGATAAAACGGAGGGGCTGAGCCGTGCCATGTTTTCCTTGATGGACAAAACATGGTGCTCGGTGAGCTGTTAATGGGCTAGTACGAGTGGGGCCCTGACTTCCTTTTCATGGGGTTCCAGCATGGGTCAACTATTGACCGACTCCAGATTCTCAATGGTCAATGCATATAGTTCTTAGGTCCGATTGACCGGTCCCGAGGGCTCGTTGCCTTTCTTTGAGGAAAAACCATGGACTGAGAACTGACCAAGACTCAAACATGGGCCGGGATGCCCACAGTGCTCGTGTGCTCGGGTACTGGCCACTAGTGGGCCCATCCCTTTCCACCCTCCACTCTAAGGGCGCCCCGAAGTGGCTGTGAACCCATCAGAGGGCCAGCCTTCGAACTCCTAGGCCTGAATGGGCCATAGGAGCGTTTTTAGCTCCGTATCCCACCTTACCTTGTGATGGTTCTCGTGCCTATCTACACCGATGTTGAGCTAGACAACATTGAGGAGGAGGCCTCTCTGGCACGGGACTTACCTACGGAGATAGAGGATGAGATCATCCCCACAAGAAATTTGTTAGGTAGATAAGCCAGGTGGCGAACTTGTAATAAGTGGACAGGCTCTTAAATTTTGTTATGCCCAAACAATTTTTTAGCTCTTCTACCCTTTTTGTACAAAAATGTTAACATGTTCTGACCCTTTCCGTCGTTAAGGCTGCAAAGCTCGGGGTGCGGGTGAAAAACTCTGATCATGCTAGTAAGCAAAAACACCATAGCCGCTGGGGCGTAGGTTTCTTGCAGTCCGACCAGTTTTACTCAGCGTTCATTTCCGCAACCGTTGCCTCTAGATCTTAACATGGAAAAGGGCGGGGCATAACGAAATTTTGCCAGGTAGATATACTCTTTAATACGTTCTGACTCTTTCCCTAGTTAAGGCTAAAAAGCTCAGGGTGCGGGCAAAAAACTTTGATCACGCTGGTGAGCAAAAACACCGTAGCCGCTGGGGCATAGGTTTTTTGTGGTCCGACCCATTTTACTCGGTGTTTGTTTCCACAACCCTTGTTTCTAGATCTTAACGTGAGAAAGGGTTGGGCATAGAGAATGTCTACCAGATAGATATACTCTTATCACCCCCCGAGTGAGGCCCGACCCCTTGTCGCTGCTGGGGTCAGGTGTCACTAAAGATTGAGGAGTTGATAGCGAATACCGATAAGAGAAAGCACATGTAAATTAAGGGTAAAAGCGATGTAGCTGTTCAATGTTCCAGGCATTGATAGAGACTTCAGCATCGATGGTCCTGAGCCTTGCCATTGCTGGGGTCGGGTGTCACTAAAGATCGAGGAGTTGATAGCGAAACCGATAAGAGAAAGCATGTGTAAATTAAGGGTAAAAGTGACAAAGTTGTTCGATGTTCTAGGCATTGATGAAGACTTCCCCGTCGATGGTCCTAAGCTTATAGGTGCCTAGTTGGAGCACCTCCGCGACGACGTACGGTCCCTCCCACGACAGAGAGAGCTTGTGGCGGTTCTTGTTGCTCTAGACGAGGCAGAGCACTAGGTCCCCGACGTTGAAGGCCCGACCCCGCACTCGATGTCTGTGGTACTGGCGCAACGCTTGCAGGTACTTGGTCGAGCGGAGGAGGGCAACATCACACACTTATTCTAGCTAGTCCATGGCATCCTCGAGGGATGCCTTGGCTTCCTATTTGTCGTGCACCCTAACCCTCGGCGCTCCATAATCGAGGTCAGTCGGGAGGATAGCCTTGGAACCATAGACCATAAAGAATGGCGTGTAGCCGGTGGCCCGACTGGGGGTTGTCCTCAGGCTCTAGAGCACCATGGGAAGCTTCATGATCCATCATCTGCCAAACTTGTTCAACCGGTTGAACATCCTAGGCTTGAGGCCTTGTAGGACCATGCCGTTCGCTGCGCTCGACCGGCCCGTTTGTGCGGGGGTGCGCCATGGCGGCCCAATCGACACGGATGTGGTATTCATCGCAGAATCGAAGGAACTTCTTCTCGGTGAATTGCATGTCATTGTCTGCAATAATGGAGTTTAGGACCCCAAAGTGATGGACGATGTCAAGGAAGAATAGCACGGCTTGCTCGGACTTGATCGCGGAGATTGGTTGAGCTTCTATCCACTTTGTAAACTTGTCTACGGCGATAAGCAAGTGCGTATATCCCTCGGGCGCCCTCTTAGGAGGTCCAACCAGATCAAGCCCCTAGACCATGAATGGCCATGTGATGGGGATCGTTTGGAGTGCTTGGACCGGCAGGTGGGTCTACCGAGCGTAGTATTGACACCCTTCATAGGTGTGCACAATCTATTCAACGTTGGCTACTATGGTCGGCTAGTAGAAGCCTTGTCGAAATACGTTTCCGACTAGGGTCCTAGGTGTGGCATGGTGCCCATAGACCCCACCGTGGATATCACTCAGCAACTTCTTCCCTTGTTCAATGGGGATACAGCGCTATAGGATCTCGGTGTGGCTTTGCCTGTAGAGCTCGCCCTCAATAACAAAAAAGGACTTGCCACGACGCGTGAGCCACCGAGCCTCCGTTTTCCATCGGTAGCGCCTCATAGAGGAGGTAGTCGAGGTAAGGCGTCCTCCAGTCAGCCAGAGGGTCAGGCTCTGTTGTTGGATCCTTGCCAAGCTCCATGACTTTGGGGTTCGATGGAACCGCCGGCTGGTTAGCCCACGAGCCTAGGGCACATGGCTTCTGGCTCTACCACTAGGGTGGCACTAACCACTTGCGTGGTGGCCACAATGTAGAGCAGAAGTGGTTCCCCATCATTCAGGGGGACCAGGATCGAGGCCTTCATTAGGAGCTGCTCGACCTTTATCAAGTGCCTCCTGGGCCTCGAGTGTCCATTTGAAACAGCCGGCCTTCTTCAGAAGCCGATAGAGGGGGAGACCTCATTCACCGAGGTGTGAGATAAAACGGCTGAGCGAGGCGAGGCACCCTATAACTCATTGTACCCCCTTTATATTCTGAATCGGGCCCATCCTCGTGATGGCCAAGATCTGCTCTGGGTTGGCTTTGATGCCACGCTCAGAGACGATAAAACCCAACAGCATACCCCTTGGGACCTCGAAAATGCACTTCTCGGAGTTGAGCTTGATACCATTTGCTTGGAGTTTCACAAAGGTCCACTCTAGGTCGGTTATGACCTGGTCAGCCCGTTTGGACTTGACCACGATGTCGTCTACGTAGGCCTCAATGGTTTGCCCGATGAGGTCATCGAAACACTTGAGCATACAACGCTGATACGTAGCCTCCATGATTTTTAGACCGAACAACATTGTGACGTAGCAGAATGATCTAAACGGGGTGATGAAAGATGTCGCGAGCTAGTTAGACTCTTTCATCATGATTTGATGGTACCCGGAGTACGTATCAAGGAAGCAAAAGGGTTTCGCACCCTGAGGTCGAGTCGACTACTTGGTCTATGCATAGCAAAGGAAATGGGTCCTTTGGGCATGCTTTGTTGAGACCCGTGTAGTCAACATACATTCTCCATTTCCCACTCTTTTTTTGTACAAGAACAGGATTGGCTAACCACTCGGGGTGGTATACTTCCTTGATGAACCCGGCCACCAAAAGCTTCGCAATCTCCACGCCGATGGCCCTATGTTTCTCCTCGTAGAAGCGACGCAGGCACTGTTTCAACAACTTAGAGCCTAGCCTAATTTTCAAGCCATGCTCGGTGACTTCTCTCGGAATGCATGGCATGTCTGAGGGTCTCCATGCAAAGATGTCTCTGTTGGCATGAAGGAAGTCGGTGAGCGTGCTTTCCTATTTGGAAGAAAGCGTGGTGCTGATGCGCACCACTTTGCCGTTGGAGCCGTTGGGGTCTATGAGGACCTCCTTGGCACCCTCTATAGGCTCGAAAGACCCAGCCGATCGGTTGGGGTCAGGTGCTTCTTCGATGACCTCCTCCCTGATGGCCGCAACTCTTTGGAGGCGACAATTGCCATGGCATGTTTGCAGCACTCAACCTCGCACTCGTAGGTGCGCTGGAAGGAGGTGACGATGGTGATGACCCCATATGGACCTGGCATCTTCAACTTTAGATAGGTGTAGTTGGGGATAGCCATGAACTTCACATAGCATGGATGTCTGAGGATGGCGTGGTAGGTCCCATGGAACCCAACCACCTCGAAGGTAAGGGTCTTCGTCCTATAATTAGATGGATTTCTGAAGGTGACGGGCAGATCGATCTACCCAAGTGGCACGGCCTACATTCCAGGCATGATGCCATGGAAAGGCACCCTGGTTGGCCGGATATGCGATCGGTCGATGCCCATGGCGTCGAGCGTTTCAGCGTACATGATGTTGAGGCTGCTGCCTTCATCCATCAGCACCTTGGTGAGCCGCTTCGTGTCGATGATCGGGTCAACCATGAGCGGATATCTTCCCGGCTGCGGGATGCTTTCTGGGTGGTCGGGCCTATCAAAGGTTATGGCAGACTCTGACTCACAGAGGAAGGAAGGTGCAGTCGGCTCGGCCATATAGACCTTACAGCGCGCAAGCTTCTGGCTGCATTTGGAGTCATAGGCCGCTGACCCTCTGAAGATCATGAGGAAGCCATCTAGCGTCGAAAATCTGTCGTCCTTCCCCTTGGTGTCATCTGTGGCCAGTTTGGGCTCCTTCCTATGCTCCCCCTTATTGGAGCCTCCAGACAAGAACCGCTTCATGAGGACACGGTCCTTGTATAGCTGCTTGACGGGAAAGCATGGTTCAGGCATGGCCCTTCGAGCAGCTTCTCAAAGTGGACCGGGGTACACTCGGCGGGCTTTTGACCCCCTTGTGGTCAATAGTAGCCATGAGCGAGCCCTCACGCCGCTGCTTGTTCTTCTTGTTGGGGAGGATGGAGGCGCCTTCACCGGCATCCTCATCCCGCTTTGCCTTGCCCTTGGGGCGGTCGAAAATTGCCCCGACCGCCTCCTCGCCTGAGGTGTGGCTGGTGGTGATGTCGAGGAGCTCCATGGTGGTTCATGGGCCCTTACATCCTAGCTTGTGAACCAGGGACTCACAGGTGGTCTCGGACAGGAAAGCTCCTATGACATCGACATCGGTGACATCAAGCAGCTCATTCGCGCCGAATCGGCCTGGAACAATGGAACGTTGTGGAAAATGAAATTGTCACTATCCGCTCCACCGAGTTGGCAAACAAGCCGATAATCCTCGAGCCACAGTCTAGGGTTTGTTTCCCTAGAGTATTTTGGCATGTTGGTCGGCGGTTAGTACCACGGTGGGAAGACGATGTTGAGGATGTGTCGGTCAAAGGCCTGAGGTCTCAGCAAGTTAGGGCTTAGGCTTTGGTCTTTGATGTTGTTGTATCATCTACCATGATGAGGGTGGATCCATGGCTAGCCTCCTCCTTCTCGTTGCTGCAGGCACGCCTGCGGGCATCTAGGGTGTCACGCGCGTCACGATGGAGGCCGAGACACTCATGCACCAGGATTGCAGTGCACGGCCTATTGCCTCACTGCGCCTGGTGGACTGACTTGTCCCTATCGAGTCGCTCTGATGGCGTGCCCTGGCCAGCACCAAGCTCGTATTATCAAGACAGTGAGCTCTTGGCCTACTGCGCCGCTGCACGCTCGAGTAGCATGTGAATCTCGCGATGGGCCTGATGATCCTCGGGCATTGTGGGCCCCGAAAGCCCCCGGAGCAAGGCCGCCATGGCAGCAATGTTCTGGCTTGCCCGGGTGAAGTGTGGGAGGGCTTTGTCGTCCTCGACGATCCTTTGGTTCATGTCGTAGGCCACGACGCGCGCATGCTCATCATCTCCGTGGCGCTCGATCTCTCGCTTGAGCTCTGTGCATTCCTGCTCGAGCTCTTGGTGCCATGCCCTCAGCTACTCTACCCGTAGGCGAGGTGGGGCCCCTACGTCCCCCTCAACCTTGTCTTCGAGGTTGTCTGTTGGGGTAGCCCCTTCCTCATGGATGCTTTTGACATATCCCTCGAGTGTACCTACCATGAAACATTCTCGCGAGGGGTGATGGCTCCCCCTGCTGGAGTCATAGTCGGAGGGTGACCCTGATTCTCCCGTGAGAAGGTCATGGAAAGATTCTATGACATATTCGGTCATCCCCACAAACTCGTCGTTCATTAGGGATGGGGGTATGCGCTGCGCCACAAGGTGGCCAACGGTCTCTACGGCGTGGCGTAGACTAAACGGGAGCGCTATCGAGGCGCTTCAGATTAGGTATTCTAGAGAGAGCGGCTCTCCATCGGCAAGCTACGTCATGACATTGATGAACAAGAAGGTAAGGCGTCCTTGGTCCTCTCGGGATGGTTGGGGTCCTAGGAAGGCGCTGAGCTGGCGCTCTAGCCTGCCGTAATCGAAGCCAAGGAGCTGGTCGCTCCCGGGGTGAAAGGTCCTAATATGGCTAGAGGGGGGTGAATAGCCAATTAAAATTCTACAAATCAACTAGAGCAATTTGATTAGTATGACAAATAGCATAATGCAAACTTGCTCTAGCTCTACAAGGGTTGCAAGCCACCTATACAATAATTCTAGTTGCAATGATTACTTAGGCACACAAACTTGCTACTCTAAAGAGCTCAACTAGATGAATGTAAATAATAAAGCAAGCACTCAATTCTAATTACACTAAAGAGCTTGTATCAACTAGTTTGCAAGAATGTAAATAAGTGAGTAGGGTGATTATACCGCCGTGTAGGGGATGAACCAATCACAAGATGAATATATAGCCAATCACCGGGAGAATGCCAAAGACAAGAGACAATCGATTTTCTCCCGAGGTTCACGTGCTTGCCAACACGCCACGTCCCCGTTGTGTCGACCAACACTTGGTGGTTCGACGGCTAAGAGGTGTTTCACAAACCTCATCCATACGATAGGACACCGCAAGAACTGACCCACAAGTGAGGTAACTCAATGACACGAGCAATTTACTAGAGTTACCTTTCGGCACTCTACCGGGGAAGGTACAACTCCCCTTACAATCACTAGAGATGGCCACGAACAATCACCAACTCATGCCAATCCTCCACCGCTGCTCCAACCGTCTAGGTGGTGGCAACCACCAAGAGAAACAAGCGAAATCCGCAGCGCAACACGAATACCAAGTGCCTCTAGATGCAATCACTCAAGCAATGCACTTAGATTCTCTCCCAATCTCACAAAGATGATGGATCAATGATGGAGATGAGTGGGAGGGCTTTAGCTAAGCTCACAAGGTTGCTATGTCAATGAAAATGTGCAAGGGTTATGAGCTACAGCCGGCCATGGGGATTAAATAGAAGCCCCCATCAAATAGAGCCGTTATACCCCTTCACTGGGCAGAATGCGGGCTGACCGGATGCTCTGGTCAGACTGACCGGACTCTAGACCCAGCGTCTGATCAACCGATGTAAGCCACATGTCATTATCCATTCAACAGGAACCACCCGATCGCAACGGCTAAGTAGCGACCAGACGCTCCGGCACAAGTGACCGGACGCTGGACCTCCAGCGTCAGGTCATTTCCAGTAAGCTCCCAAAACCCTCTTTTGCCGACCGGACGTGTCCGATCATGCTTGACCGGACACAGACCGATGTCCGGTGCTTAACCCTAGTCACTGTGCCATTCGACAACTCGACCAGACGTAGCCCTTCAGCGTTCGGTCGCTGGGTGATCTAGCATCCGGTCAGTTGACCGATGCCAGCATCTTTGCGACCAACTCCATTTCACTTCTAACTTCTCCACCCTTGCTCAAATGTGCCAACCACCAAGTGTATCACCTTGTGCACATGTGTTAGCATATTTTCACGAACATTTTCAAGGGTGTTAGTACTCCACTAGATCCTAAATGCATATGCAATGAATTAGAGCATCTAGTGGCACTTTGATAACCGCATTTCGATACGAGTTTCACTCCTCTTAATAGTACGGCTATCTATCCTAAATGTGATCACACTCGCTAAGTGTCTTGATCACCAAAACAAAATGGCTTCTACAATTTTACCTTTGCCTTGAGCCTTTTGTTTTTCTCTTTCTTCTTTTCCAAGTTTAAGCATTTGATCATCACCATGCCATCACCATTGTCATGATCTTCGTCATTGCTTCATCACTTGGAGTAGTGCTACCTATCTCATAATCACTTTGATAAACTAGGTTAGCACTTAGGGTTTCATCAATTAACCAAAACCAAACTAGAGCTTTCACGGGGGCGTGGGTCTCCGGTGCGTGTAGCTATAGCTCCTCAAGCGCCTCGGCGATCATGTCGAGGCCGGCAGAGTGGAGAGGCTAGACGACGGCAGGAACCTGCGCCAACTCTCCCTCCGTGGTAACGATGAAGTCAAGGTTCCCGAAGTGCACATGCGCTCCCGGGACCTAGCTGATGCCGTGACTAGACATCCGAGGCCTAGTGTGGACGTCGAGATGTGGCGCGCCAACTGTCGGTGTTTTCTGACCACCGACGAGTTAATTTGTATTTACGCATCTGGCTTGGATGGTGTGCTTGGAGGACACAAGGGTTTATACTGGTTTGGGCGAAACGTCCCTACGTCTAGTTCGCTGCTGCTCATGTTACCGGCACTTGGTTTGCAGTTGGGGTTACAAACAGGCGAGAGAGGGAGAGGATCCCAAGTCTCTGGCGGATGGGGTAAACGGGTGCTGAGAGCTCGCTTGCTGCTCAGCCGTGTGCTCATGTCATGCTCTTGTATTCCGATTTCGTCCCTTTTCATGGGGCCCACTGCTTCCCCTTTTATAGGCGAAGGGAAAGTGCGGGTTACAGCGGAGGAAAAGGAGAAGAATGAGAGAGAGAGAGAGAAGAAGGCTTCCATGGTCGCCGAGTCCTTCTCCTTCATGCGGATCCCGCCGATCCTATAGATGTCAATAGGGACGGCTCCACGTCGCGGCCATGTTCGTCACTGGCACCATGCGCAGGCGTCATCTGCTGGTCATGGTGGTCCACTCCGTCCCGGCGGATATCCAGGTGAACTGACACACCTATTAGCGTCCGTATGGGGTTAGGTAGAACAACACCGGCACGCCCAACACTATTCTTGATGTGAATCCCTAGGTATGGCCCGTCATGGCCATGGGTTACATCGAGGCATGTCAGTCTCTTTCCTGGTGTCAGAGTTTTGACCTAGGCCCATCGCTTGGACCTAGAGTGGTTGGCGGCGGTATGGGTCCCCGTCGGACGAGACAGAAACCGCGTCCTTGGGGTTGGGCAAGACGGAGCCCGTACCCAAGGGGTCGGGCAAGACAAAGCCCGTGGCCTTGGGCGAGATGGAAATTGAGTCCTTAGGGTTGGGCGAGATGGAGCCCGCGGCCTCGGGCAAGACGGAGCCTGCACCCAAGGGGTCGGGCGAGACAGAGCCCGCGGCCTCGAGGTCGGACGAGACAGAACCCGTGGCCTTGGGATTGGGCGAGACGGAACCCGCACCCAAGGGGTCAGGCGAGACAGAGCCCATGGCCTCGAGGTCGAGCGAGACAGAGCCCGTGGCCTTAGGGTCGGGCGAGACGGAGCCCGTGGTCTTGAGGTCGGGCGAGACAGAGGCCGCGGCCTTGGGATCAGGCGAGACAAAGCCCACACCCAAGGGGTCGGGCGAGACAAAGCCCACACCCAAGGGGTCGGGCGAGACGGAGCCTGCGGCCTCGAGGTCGGGCGAGACGGAGGCCGTGGCCTTGGAGTCGGGCGAGACCTTTTAATGCATCTTGATCCATCCGGGGAAGTCAACATGGGCGCTAACTTCCTTGCTTTGGGTATCCCTAATATCCCGACACATTTAAAGAAAAATTATTTACGAACTTACATGTCAATAATTCACTCTAAATTGGAACTATGTGTTTGGCGCTATCAAATAATGTATTCCTTGCTGATCAAAGATGCTAGAGAAAGTTGTTTGATATATCTCTGAAACTTAGCTCTGAATTATGAAGTTCATATCTGAAAACAATTTTCGAGCTCCTTGATCTACGAGTTCAAAGACTAATTCATATATGTGCTTTAACAATTAAGGTAGAGATATAGATCAGGAACAGAACAGTTTTGCTTAAGGTTGTATGGACCACGTGCATATAGGATTGTAAGAAATTGTGTGGCACAGTTAAAGTTTGACCGAAAACCTACAACTATGAAACCTGTACCTGCGACTCTGAAAACAAATTTGGCATTCAGTTTTGGAAGCTAAGTCTGGAAGCCATTTTAGGAATAACATATCTGGAAAATTTGAAACAAATCTATAGTATCAATCTTGGTATATCAAATGTTCTTGTTCAGGTTAACTAACATATCAGGATCAATAGTTTTTAAGGCATTCATACCAAAAGAACCACACTTACACATGTTTGCACCTTTTTAGCTCTAGGCCTCCTCCATCCATGGACCTCATATGGACAACAGAAATTGAATTGACGTTAATTTGAAATACCAAAAGAACCAATTGCAGAGGATAATCAAAACATTGGTTTCTTTATGGTAATTTTCAATGGTACACATGTTTGATTCACAGAATATCCATAATACAACAACTCTAAAAATACACATCCTCTCCACTGCACGATGTTTGGAAGCCCACACTGCAAACTAGAAAGGGAAAATTGGTTCTGTAGCATCAAAAGGTTGCGACCTCCGTAAAATACCACTGAAAGAGTTTGGCTCCGTAAAATAGCACTGAAAGTTGTCACCATAAACTGAAAATAGCACTCCGTCAGGTTTTACACTGAGGAGCGTTAATTTGACCTAAACTCCAAAAGTTAGCTGACATTTTTACCCTTGCCTTATCCTTGTACGGGAAAGTGAGAGCTGCGCCGCGCAAGTGAGAGCCGCGCCGTGCTCGGTTCTGCCTGCGGAGCGCCGCCTCCGCCTAGGAGCTCCGAGGGCCTCCTGCGCCGGCCGCCGCGGCTTCCTCTCCGCGCGCAGGTCGCTCCCCGTGTGGAGGCCGCACCGTCCGCCGCGGGCTGGTACTCGCGCGGAGGCCGCGCCGCCTGCGTCGTCCGCCACGGGCCGCTCGTCGTGCGGAGGCCGCACCGCCTCCGCCCGTCCGCCGGCCGCCTGGGAGCTCCGAGGGCCTCCTACGCCGGCCGCAGTGGCTTCCTCTTCGCGCGTAGGCCGCTCCCCGTGTGGAGGCCGCGCCGTCCGCTGCGGGCCGCTCGTCACGCCGAGGCCGCGCCGCCTGCGCCGTCCACCACCTCCTCCTCCTCGACTGTGTGTTGCGCCGGCCGTGACTACTCCTCCTCCAGTGCGTAGTGTCCGCGCCTGCAGAAGCTCGGTATCTTTGTGTCTAATCTCGGCCCCGTCTGTGACGTCTCCATTTTTTTGGAATCTCTCGAGTGTCTCGACTACAGCGTCTTGGACACCGGGAAGCTGGAGATCAAATCCCCAATGCTCAAAGCCTCCACCAGTTTGCTGTGTCCGGGCGTCATCTTCAGTCACTATATATCATGCACTCGACCTTTCTTGGAATACTCATATCGTCCACACGACTGATGGAGAGATATGATTCTGCCAAGGGGCTGATAGTTTCTCTCGCACTTCATCGGGTAATTTGTTTATGCACAAAATTTCATGACAAATTCAATGTTAAATGTTATGTCTGCAAACTAGAGAAAAGATTTTACAATTTTGTAAAAGGTAGCCAAGCTGAACACAATGTAAAACTTGATAATTTTAGACACAACTTAGTGAAACCCCCTGCTGCTTGCACTGAAGCCATTACTTCCCTATCTTTAAGAACCGTAATAGCTATTCTGAAGACACGAGTTAAGAGCAACTTTTCTATCATTCTATTCTTATAATTCATCAATAGGGCCAATGTTAATTACTTTGTTTCAAGAATTAGAGCTGAAACATTGGTAATTTTGCAAATAAAACTACTAATAATTTGCTGATTTCATCTTCTCATTAAACTTAATGAAAATTGTGCATATGGCAGGAAATAGCTGGATATGTGACCTTCCTGCAGGAAATGGATAAGCTTCCAATATGTGAATCCCTTATTATTAATTTCATGGCGAATCACCATGCTCTTCTGGCAATGATGTTTCATCTCCTTAGGAGATGCAGCTGTATCAGGAAATTGAAATTATTTCTTGATCCGAAGGTACTTCTAAGCTTTTAGCTTTGTGTGCAACTATATCTAATTTGTTGCAGCAATTCTATGTATTTTGAATCATGCGATCTCAGCTATCAAGGAATTTAGCCATAAGTCTGCACTCACAGTATATCAGAAACTAATATTTTATCACACTGGCAAGGCTTTCTAATGGGCAAATCAAAAAATAATTTTTTATCATGTGACTTTTACTGTTTTACATGAAGGTAAGTATAAATTAGTATATTAGAACTCGTTAGTTATAAAATATATAGTTATATAATAAATAAATTAGATTACAGCTCTACATTTCTCCAGCTATACATGATGGAAAAACAAATTCGTTTAGCAGTTCAACTAGAAACCGAGGCGTGGCTTTGCAGCACCCTACTAGATCGTCCAGGTAAGGGTGGTTTTTGCACTGAACATTGATCTTGGGCCCGCCATGCAGCTTGCAGTAGAAAAGGGATGTCAAGTAGATGTGTCTTGCTTGAATATTGGGCACTTGCATTAAGTTAGATTCCCTCAAACTTAATTTCTGTCTTCTCCACCCTGATAGTAGTCGATTAAGCTAATGAAAACAGTTCATATATCAATTGATGTAGAAAACAATAGACTGGTACCAGGTATTCGGCCAGGTTTTGTGCTAGTCTGCAACTATGCATCGGCAAGGTTGGCTGGAAAACAATGAAAGTGCAATCAATTTCAACAGTTCAACACATTCTGAATTCTTCACATATTACACGGTTTTAGTGTTGACAGGTCTTACCATTTTGTTTTTGTGAAAACATATAAGTCTGTAGGTGAAGTTGAAGCAAAATAACATTGTCAAAACATCAGTGTGTTCGGTTTATCTCATATCATCAAAGGATAAAATGAGATTTGTACCACAGAATCGATTTCTTTTTTTTCCACATGCAAAATGATTTGATTACATTGTGTTATGTAGTAAAAGAAAGGAAGGATGTGGTACTTCAAAATGCAAGAATGCTTCCAAAAAGTCCAAGAAGAATGCTACAGGAACCTCTACTTCTTCTGAGCCCCCTACTGAACTTGTTGTTGAACTTAGGTAAGTTGAACTTTAAGTTTCATGTTTTAGCTGAATTACCCTACATGCAAAATGACTTTATATTACTGTTATGTAGGAAAAGAAAGGGAGGAGGTGGTACTTCAAAGAATGATACAGGAATAACATCTACTTCTTTAGTCACTCAATCACCTGGTACAGCTACAGCTAGCCCCTCTACTTCCTTAGCCATCCAAGCACCAGTTAGTCCAGGACCAACAACAAGAAGGATGGCAGCTTCTGTTTCTACACCAACAAGACCACCAGGCACACCAGTGAGTCCAGGGCCAATAACAAGACTAATGGTAGCACAACTGGATATATCACCAGGAGGCATTGCTAGGAGGGTCATCATAAACTAGGCTAGTGTGATATATCACCACCAGGCACACCAGTGTTGGTCATGTGCTTGCAAGATGTGTGGGTCAATATTAGTCCATGTGTTGAACCAGAATATTTTTCATGTGCTTGGTCAATATTTAGTGCATATGGTGATTTGTATGTGCTGAAATGCTGTCGGTTCATGCCATGTACTTCATTCTTATGTTTTTAGAGCTCCTGTACCGGTTTTGGGCTTGATTCTTATGTTTTTAGAGCTCTTGTACCAGTTTGGGGTATTTTGGTCTAAGTTAACAGACCTAACGCTCAAATCTAACAGAATGGTACTTTCAGTTCACGTGTGCACCTTTCAGTGGTATTTTACGGGCCCGATGTCTTTCAGTGGTATTTTACGGAAGTCGCGATCTTTCGATGCTCTAGAACCAATTTTCCCAACTAGAAACACATATCATCCAAATACATAGAAATGCATTGCGTGTTTGGATACAAGTGTTTCTGCAGGCATCCAGAAAGTGAAATACACTGTAGGCATCCAAAAAGTGAAATACAACACGTATCTCTACTATCATCGCAAGGAATATACTGTAGCTGCTACTCTGCAATAGTTCACACCATGAACCTGGACAAGGACTATAGGGACAGTGGGAGTATGAATACTACCATTTCGTGTGAGCCAGCTAAAAGCACGATAGTCCTACCATTTCGAGTAGGATGACCACGGTCGTCCTTGCCTCCTTGGGGAGCTAACAATAACGCCGCAGCATTTAGTATGGCCGTTGCTTAGATTTCAGGCAAAGACGACTGAACGGGTAGAATAATGGCGCCGCGTCATGGGGCCATGGGTGGGCGGCGTAGGGCGCACCTTGGCCGTACGAGATCGCCGGACGCCGCGCCCCTACCGAGCAGGGCCGGCCCTGAGATTTTGGTGGCCCAAGGCAACACTAAAAATTGAGGCCCCTTATAACATATGTACATCCGTTATCGCTTGTATTAGTTTGGATTGTTAGAAACGATAAGCAATATAAACCATGAAGAACAGTAGATCAAACACATGGGACATGAGATTTTAATGTGGAAAACCCTTCCAAGGAAGAAGGAAAAAAACCACGGGCACCAGCTAGCAAATCTTCGCTATATCGGGTGAGGTTACAAACGTCGGGGATTTATAACTTTTCTTATCCCAAGACGACGGCTTATAGGAAGTATATATAGATGGAAAACCCTAATAGGAGACGATTCGCTTCGGCCCAAGCCTCCCGGCGACGGTCCTCGCTTCGCTCCGGCAGAAGTCAGCCTTTATCTTGTACATAACAGAATTTGGATTACAGCTCAACGTGGATGCTAAGCTAAGAATAGTTACCTAGCATGCATTACCTATTCTCAAAAAATTTATCTTGTCACATACTCCCTCCATCCCAAAATAAGTACAAACAACATGAACTTTGACTAAATTTATATAAAAACGGTACAAACATTCATGATACAAAATAAGTGTCATTAGACTAGTTATAGAAATATATATTTTCATAATAAATTTATTTAAAGACATAAATGCTAATACTATTTACTATCTTGGTCAAACTTGAGCTTGATTGACTGGCACAAATACCATAATTACATTCTTTCGTGGACGGGGGAGTAGAAGACAGGTGCTGAAATTTTTAAAATACATTTAATAATTAAAAACTAGCACAATACATATATACCCTACAAGGTATACTGTTACAGTGAGCATCCCTACGGCCGCATGGCAAACAAAAACAGAGAGAATTGATACACACGTTGCGCTCCTGGCCTTTAGGCCTCTCATACAGCACAACACGTTGCACTCCTGTAACAGCAATACATACGCCACCTGTCGTCTGCGGTACTTCAGCTAAACTCCAAAATATTACTCCTACACAGTACACACCTACACCGTATACATACTGGGTTGGGGGCCCTTACGGCTCGGGGGCCCAGGGCGGCCGCCCCTCCCGCCGCCCCCAGGGCCGGGCCTGCTACCGAGCTCGCCGCATTAAATTCCGCGCCCGGGAGACTGGATTGGTTGCCCGGTAGGTGGTGGCAGCGGCGGCGGCCCACGCCGCCCACCACGACATGCCATGCCCGACCCGAGTACCCACCGATCACGCTTGCCAATGCCCCAACGGCTAGTCCGTTTGCGGTTTGCGGCAAAAGCGAACGGCACTGCGGACAGTGCGGACCACAGTGCTCGCGTCTACACACTGGTCATAGTGAGGTGACTCGTGAGCGCCGCCATTGCTGGATCTAGTGACATGGGCAGATGGGCCTCCGTTCCAAAAGGCAAAATGAACGCAACTTTAGATTTAAATCAAGCTAATATTTTAAGAAGTTAACTAAATTTATAGAAAAATATCAATATTTTATCAGAAGGGCTAGCGTCCTGTCACAGGACGCCCGCATCGCATCCCAATCCGCCTTGCGCTTGCATCACATCCCATCCCACGTCACCCGCGCCTCGCATCCCATCTCACGCTCAGCGCCTGCGTCCAAACACAGCAAACTCGACAACCCCCACTCCAACACCAACACCGAGGCGAGATGGAGGGAAGGGAAGGAAGGGGAGGGAGAGGAGAGGACGAGGCGCACCGCGCGAGGTAGGAGCCAAAGCCCCGCGAAAAGTGGCAGAATCGCCTAATCTAATGCCCTCCCAAGAGTACTTGTCGGGTTCATAAACCTGGGCCCCCTAATGGACCTGCTTCCCAGCGAAAGCTCGACCCAGACGATATTGCGAACGACGCACAAAATACCTGGGCCGGCCCAAATGCCTAAACGACAGACCGGAAGAACGATCAAGTCTCCGACCGGAAGGCCTAGCCAAGGAGGGGACGACCCTCACTTCCGACTTCGACCCGCGTCTCCGACCGGGAGCCTAGCCAAGGAGGGGACGACACTCGCTTCCGACTTCGACCCGCGTCTCTGACCGGGAATACACCAAACCTCTGCCTGTGGCTCTTCTCCAACCAGCACGGTCGGAGCCGACTAGGAATGACCGAACGAGGGCACCCACTTGGTGAGGACCCCAAAAATCAGGCGGAGCAGATAAGGTAAGGCTCACAAGTCAACCGCAACATCATGGACGGGGGGAATGGTCCCCCACAGTTCACTTGGGCTGGCCAAAACATCACCGTTGCGGCGATGCTTCTGCGCGGCCTTCCAGAGGCCATCGACCCCCAGGAGCAGGCGATCCACCGGAACCTCCGGGTGCTGGTGGAAACCGCCGCCGTTCAACAGGCGGAGAGCTCCACGTCGCGACACCGACTCACGAGCTCTCTCCCCACCGAGGAATGGGGGCGCACCAGTCGCATCGCTCCATCTAATCACCTCTACAGTCGCTAGGCGCGGAACGGGAGGCCACAGCTGTACCACGGCCTGACCCGACGCCCGCTCCACATCGACCACCTGTGCACGAACGCCTCAAGCCAAACCGAGACGCTCGCAGCGTCATCAACAACCGGCGCCAGGCCCGGCGTGATGACGACGTCCATCAGGTGGCGGTGAGAGCAGGCGGCACGGGCCCCGGCCGAAACATCAAGGGGAGCAGTGAAACGCACCCCAGGCATGGTCGCTGACCCGACGACCGAAGTCCCAGCCCGGATGGTCCAGGACCACGGGCCTTTGGCCGACGCATCCAAAGAGCGTCGTTCCCACAGCGCTTCCGACCGCCTATCAACATCGCCAAATATACAAGGGAGACGAATTCCGGTATATGGCTCGAAGACTTCCGGCTCGCCTGTTGAGCCGGAGGAGTGAATGATGACCACTTCATCATTCAATACCTCCCCATCTGCGTGGGGGAACATGTTTGAGCATGGCTCGAATTCCTCCCGCATGACAGCATCCACGACTAGGCGGATCTCAAGAGGATCTTTATCGGGAATTTTCAGGGGACCTATGTCTGTCCTGGGAATTCCTGGGACCTCAAGAGCTGCCAACAGGTGATAAGCAATCAGAACCATTTTATCACCTTTCAAGTTTTAGTTCTTACTACGGTACTAGACCATAGCCAAGTCGGAAACCATCTCATAGAAACAGCGATTCGTAAATCAATGTTTCCTAGCTGGATACCCCGAAATACATGCCCTGTTTGTACCCCAGGCACAAACGAGACCAACCCATTTTACTGTTGTCGAGGGGTCCAGGTCCCCGTCCAAACTAGGACTCCAAGCCCCCACACTTGAGACCCGGTCTCAACATGGTGCTTATACCTCCACCTTTTCCCGCATCCAATCAGTCGGTCCGAAAAGTGCCGGAATCCACGACAAGAGCGCAACGAGCCTTCCTGCTCCCATAAGTAAGTATGTGCTTAGGATAATAAGTCTATGACCTGACGACCATCCACAACAACGGACGGTCCTCAATCGACACAGGCGGAACAAGTGCAATCCGAGCCTCGCTCGAATGCCTAACCAAGTCCAGATCCAAAGTACCATTTCGCTCGATCTCTAATTACCCTCCATATATATTACATGTGATAGTAATATAATAACAACAATAATATCTTTCCTATCTCTCACGAGTGATAGGTAATCACTCGACTTTTACCGGATCCTATACCATAGCAATCTACATGATCCTGACATACTAGTAGGACTCATAGGATAAGGATATGTATATGCAAGTGGATTTCATTCAACTCCTTCAAACTTATGCACAACCATAAGATAAAGTGCAGAATAATAGGGCTTGTCTGGGTAAGATATAACCAAAGGTTAGCACTCCATTGTGGTGACACGATCATCAAGGCACCATCTTTTCTGCTACCACAGATGACTTTGTGATCCATCGTTGTTCCTATTATGATATACGTGGATACAGCGCAGAGACGTAATTAATCAACAGCAACCCCAAGTCTAAGACAACGATTATGCCTCACAAGCTAACAAGATAGCTCTAATAACTAACATGCTAGGCTACGTATCCATGTTGCCGAATAAGACGTTGTTTCCCGACAAGCGTTTTAGTCCTACAATCCAAGGTGTTTCTTTATTTTATTTCTTTGATTTAATATATATTCTCACTAGGGCTCATTATCTATCTTAGCAAACTAATTATTATGGGGCTACAAAAATTACAGTGAGCACCTAATAATGTTAGGAGTTTACTGTGAAAATTCCAGAGCCAACACTACTACCAATTCATCACAATAATTTTTACAAGTTGATGTCTTAGCAATATTAAGTATCTCGAATTAATTAGATTACTCTTGAAAACACTATGAAACTATGTGAACGAAATATACTAGCAGATAGATCATGATTTTAGAAACCTAACAAAATTAGTTTCATAATTTTTGGTCAACTACACAAATTTTCATTGAATTTACAAGTTTGCCTTAGAAACTAAATTAGAAATGCTTACGGAAAAGGGAAAAACCAGCAGCAGCCAATTTGGCCCAGCAGCTCCCTAGCCCAGCGCGAGTACGGCTGCGCGCGCAGCAGGCCGGCCCAACAAGCGGCCCACGGTGGAAGCGCTCCGCGCGCACAGCGTTTATGCGAAAGAGACCCTGTATTTCTAGTAAATCCACCCAAAGTCCAAACCCTTTTTATACCCCTCTCTCTCTGACATTCACGCTTAACCCCCAGGGTTTATCCCAATTCGAGCACGTGCGCTCCTAGCGGCCCAACGCACGATGGCGCGACGCCTGCTGGCACGCGACGACCACGCCGACACTAGGAGCCCCTGATGACTCCACATAGAAGCCGACCGCCACCCAAGGTTCCCACGGCTACGTTGGGAGATGGTTGGGGACTCTGAGGGGTATCTAAGTCCAGCCAACCACGGTGGTGGCCAGGACAATGCGTTTTGCGATGGCGGCGAGTCCATTCCAGCGATCTAGCGCGGCTAACGAACTAAAGGGTGGGCGAATGGGCAACAGTAGCTTACAGGGATCATGGTCGACGCGGTGGTTTCATCAAGGATGGCCCAAGCAGAGCTAGCCACGTACGAGCCAGTGGGGCGGCGGTGCTCCAAGACGGACACCGACGTGTCACCTCATCGTCGATGAAGATTTTGCCTAAAATAAGGCGAGCACCGATATGAGAGGGTCAACCCGAGCCCCGAAACGCAATCAATTGAATCCTCACCCTAAGATTGGGACTTACCCCTAATCCACTGGTCACGGCGGCGCCCATGCCCGGCGGCGAGCAAAACGCCCAATTTCCGGTTGGTAGTGCTCTAGCGGGCTTGTGGAGGAGGGGATGCCTAATTAACTTCTTATACTGCTTTACAGCACGAGGGATTGGACTGGGAGCCTGAGCTGGGGATTTAGAAGGGGATGGTGCGCTACCGCTGCTATGTCATGGCCCGTGGCCTCGACTTAATGCGGATCGGCCAAGACATGATGAGGGCATGGCTACATGGGGACATGGTCGTGCGAGCGTAATAGAGGCTCGTCGGTTAGTGAAGGGATAAGGACAGAAAAAGGACAAGCAAGGGCACCAGGCACGGCACGCCAAGGCGACAATGGTGCGTGGGCGGCAGGGCAGTGGTGGTGAGATGGCAGCGCTACGAGGCAGCCGAGACAAGCGGTGACTCGGCGGGTAGGTAGAACGAGTAGTGAGACGGGTGCCACGATGATCAAACGACGATTGTCGTGGCGTTGGCTTAGCCCCGCGTACGGCCTGGCCGGCAGCGCGGACGTGGCAGCCGCGCAGCAGCAGCACCGTAGCTCCGCTTGGACCCACGGATGATGGCTAGGGTCGACATAGCACGACGTGCGGTAGCCAGCCAACGAGGTCGGCCAGCAGAGCAGCGCCAGGGAGCGGCAGCATGCTTGTGTGGTGACTGCGGGGCTCAGGCCGAGAGACTGGGAACGACACCATGCACGCTTTTCAAAGCAGACCGAAATCTACTTACTAATTCGATGAAAGTTCAACCAAGTCTACGAACCCAAAATCTGCACTAACGGATAGCTAACGAAGCAATTCCTACCACCAGAGGATGACCAGAGAGGAAATTGGAGAGACACCAAGATAGGTTTGTCACGCCGAACACCGGTTCACGAATAGAGCATCAACAACATGGTTACAGCACGTTCCAACAAAGTTTGAGGAATTTTTAAGAGAGCAACGCAACACCCAGCGCAACTACGACCTACCACATGCCCAAGAGCTTACTTAGATGCAACCAACAATACAAGAATATGAAGCTAGTGTTTAAACACTTTAGTTAGAATTTAAACACTAAAATGACATTGTCTACTACTCTTTTAGACTTAGAAAAGACAAGAGTTCAGTTTGAACTTAACAACCATGAACATTTTTACCATTATTTTTAAAAGGCCTAATCTTGATTAACTTCAATCAACAAGTACTTCATGCAATAGTCCATACTTTATACTAAACCATAGGAACAAAATATTTAAGCACTATTTAACTATTTGCTCAATATAATTCACCAAAAATGGCATTTTAAACATAAGTTCAAACTATTGCCGATTCAACGAAAAGGCTGATTTTTAGTTTCAGATTCAAATTTTTAGCTCTCAAGAACACTAGTTAACAATATTTATTTTCAAAAATTAAAGTTGCATTTTCAACTACACCACTTGCTCATCATCTTTACTTAAGTACTACACACAAGGTATATTTTATTTTTGTTTATATAAATTGTTTTTCGTTGACCTTGACCTAGGTGCTAAGCAAGCTCATAACACCAGAGGTGCTACATGGAAGCCCGTTGTCCGTCTGCTACTGGCGCCATTGCAACATGTGCAATACCCGATTTACTTTTAAAACATTCAGATACAACACTTACAACATACATATGAAGAAGATGAAACATTTGAAACATGTGTCTGAAAAACTTACAAAAACACCTGAAAATACATGAAAAACCATTGTAAAACATACGCAAACATTCAGATAAAACACTTGTAACATACGTGTGAAATATATGCAACATCTATAGAAAAACAGATAAAACGTTGGAAAACAGAAGCTTGCAACTTACTTGTACAGCCATAGCAACATATGCAACATCTCGATCTACTTTTGCAACATCCATATGAAACATTTGTAATATACCTATGAAACTTCTGAAACACTTGAAACATAAGGCTTGCAACGTAAGTTTTCACCCTTCTTCCGTACGAAGCAGCGCAGAACAGAAGAATGGCAGGTTCCGGCCACCCGGTGGCCAAGGATGGTGGCGCGGCCTAGCAACGGCTAGCTACGCCTGCGCCTGGCCTAGGCCCTTCCAGCGATGCCCCCCTCTCTTGGCCGCCTAGCCTGGGTGCGGTGAAGGACAAAGGTGCCGCGGGGGATGGGGTGCGCCGCGGGGGATGACGGCGGCGGCGTAGCGGAGCGGGGCAGGCGGACAGCCACACAGACGAGCGCGGAGTGGGGAGACAAGCGCAGAGTGGAGAGATTTAATTTTTTTCAGGTCCGGATGCACAGACGTCTGGGCATGAGCATTATCGTATTTTTATCTCTCAATAGATTTGCTATGAAAATATATTTTATAATTAATCTAATGATATTGTGTATCTATAATAAATCTTAGTGCTTTTTATAGATCTAATTGGAAGTTAAAATTGTTTGATCTCTTGAAAAACAAGAATTATATTTTAATGGGACTGAGGGAGTATATGGCAAACAATTTCTTAGGAACGTGAACAACATGAGTTAGACATGTACTTCCTCCGACCCAAAGTAAATTAACTCCTAAACCACCCTATGTTAAACTATCTTTGGGTCTAACCAACTTCATAGTGAAGAATAATACTTATGACACCAAGTAGAAGTTGATTTATTTTAAGATAGACAGAAATTTGACTTATGACAACTTTAGAAGTTGATTTATTTTAAGATAGAGGGAACACCGCAGTAAGCGCAACCGACTAGGTTGAATGGAATAACGGTGCTTTACCGGCTTCATTCTTAGGGCTTATTTGATCTATTAATACTAAAAATTACCAGCTAAAATTAGTACTAGTTGACCCAAATAGACCTGTTAATTATTAGCCAAAGTACTGCTAACAATTAATTTCATTAGCAGGTTTAGAGTTACTAATTGTTCATATTCACTTTTAATTCACCGTCTAACCACCTATTAGCAGGTGGATATAAACAATCTTTGTTAAAAATTAGCTATCTAGAATTTAACAGCTATTAGCTATTAACTAACTAATTTAAATTAACGCTAATGGATCCAAGCGTACCCTTCACTGCCCTTAGACTGATCGCCGTGGCTGTGTCAGAGCCTCAGAGGTGGCCACCGATGGATCACGCCACCATCAGTACGGCGCACCACGCGACACGACCGTGGATCACGCCGATCCCATGCCCACTTCCGCGGCGGCGGCCGTGATGAAAACGAGAACGAAGAGACCAGTCGGCATTATCCCATGCAGGCAGCGGTCACGCGTTTGGAAGGCGAAACGCGATGAAATATCTACGACCACCCCTGTGGCGTCCGTGATCCATTACCAGCTCGTTATGGCTCCGCTTCTTTTATAATATATATTTTTCAATTTATTTTTTAGTTCGAAACGGTATTTTTCTTTCACAACGAATTAATCAGAACAATATTTTAACTTTTTTTTCAGCGAAGCGAACGAGCCTTTCAACACACAAATTTCTCTTCCACGCGCGCTTGTGTTGATAAGACAAGATAAAAAAATGCAGCTGTTTCGTTATAGTATAAATTGGTTGATGGATACGTTTCGAAATTCGAATACGCCGGCCTGGACAGGACTGGAGGATTTGTTCTCTCCTGCCTGTTTTCAGAAAATAAAAAATTACAAGTAGTCGGCTCCTGGGTGGCCGATATGTAAGTGTCTCCTATCGGCGATCCACATGCCGATAGGAACGGAGACGCGCATGTGAGCAGGCGAGGCTGCAGCGGGACGGGCATGTGGGTGGTAGAAAGCGAGCAGCCAGCGCCCAGCTCGCGCATGGTTGCAGCACAGCACACCGCAGCGAGGAAGCGGCAGCGGATTTCCCATCAATGGCGCTGAAGCATACGGGACGCGGAAGGATAACGGATCGCGAGATTTCCTTGGGCCCTTTTTGATGACGTTGACTTGTTGAGGCTCGAAAAGTGCCATGTCACGGGCTCACGGCTGCGTTGCATACTTTCGTGTTTCATGCAAGCATACGGGACGCTAGTGCTCTTGACAGTTTGGGCTAGCTTCTTTTGCGTATGGTTTACTCCTGGCCTTCAAGACCGACCACTGTCAGCGAGCGTAGTATACTATTCTCAGATTCCTCAACTTGGAGGGGATAAAAACATAAGCCTTGCCCTTGCTACAGGAAACATGCTGCTGTGGGTTAGGAGCAGAGCAGTATGTTCTGCAGGATGCGCTGCACGGCCCAAATACCCAAACGTTGACAAACTTATGACAAAACAAAACGCCGGAGACATTCATGAATCATGATTATTCTCCTTCAAATTCGGGTCACGTAGAAGAAGTGCTCATTTTCATGATCATACACACACTGAAAGTCTGCAAGACTGCAACCCAGTCGGATGCCATTGCTACGCCCGCTAGCTATTAGGTCCATGTCGCCGCGATCGGGCTGGCGACCACGTGGTGGTCGCTGGACCAGACGAGCCGGCCGAACCCGTTGGTGCCCGACGGCATCCCGCCCGCCGTGAAGCTCACCGTGTAGCTCTGCTTCTCGCCGGCCTTGCTGAAGCTCAGCGTCGACGGCTCCACGGACACCGTCACCGGGGTGCTGCCGGCGGCGGCGGCGCTGGCGGTCACCTTGTACGTCCCAGGCTGCCCGACGTTGGCCACCGTGCGGATGTGCTTCACCGTGCCGCCCGCGGCCGGGAACGCCACGGAGAAGGACGGGTAGTTGAGCGCGGTCACCGTGTACGTGCGGTTGGCGCTGCACCCCTCGGACGGGTGCTGCCTGGTGAGCGCCGCGATCTGCGCCGGCTCGTAGTTGTTGGCGCAGAGGAAGTCGACGTAGTCCGCCGCTGTGATGTCGTACACCAGCCCCGGGTCGACGGCCTTCGCCGGGTCGACGTGGCCGGCGCCCATGTCCAGCGGCGTGGCCGGCCGGCCAGTGGCCACGTCCAGGATGCCGTTACCGCCGGGGTACTCGTTGTACGCCGTCGTCATCAGCGCCGACCGGATGGCTGCCGGGCTCCACTCCGGGTGCGCCGCGCGGAGCAGCGCCGCAAGCCCGCTCACGTGCGGGCATGACATGGACGTGCCGGAGATGATGTTGAAGCCCACGCGGCGGCTGTCGCCGGGGAGACCCGAGGGGCCGACGGACCCGGACCACGCCGCCAGAATGTTCACGCCGGGCGCGATGATGTCCGGCTTCAGGATGCTCGACGTCACAGTGTTGGGGCCCCTGGAGGAGAAGGCCGCAACGACGGGAGACGGCTTGATGCCAACCTTCGTGCCGGCGAACACAATGGTGGCCGTCGCCTTCGGATCCGACATGGCGTAGTCCCTCATGGCGTTACCGGCTTTCTCACCCACGCCGGAGCCTGGGAGAATGTGCGCGTCAGCGACGAGCTCCTCGCCGTTGGCGGCGGTGTTGGCGAGAACCATGCCAGCGCCGCCGGCGTCTTTGACGACGAAGCCCTTCTGGACCCTGGCGTTGGTGCCGCGGTCGCAGAGCACGATCTTGCCAGCCACCTTCTCTGGGATCAGGCTGCCGGACATGCAGAGCTGGCCCATGCTGCTGTTGGACGCGTTCCCCGCGTAGATGAAAGGCACCGGCGTGGTAGGCAGAGGCTTGCCGCTGTAGAGGGACACGCCCGTGTAGTTCTTGCCGTTGCCGAGCATGACGTAGGCGGGGAAGTCGCGGTCGATGGTCCCAGCGCCCACGGTGGTGATCCACGGCGCCCCGTTCGACAGCGTCGCGGCGCCCGGACCGGCATTGCCAGCGGAGCAGGACACGAAGATCCCCTTCTCCATGGCGCTGAAAGCGCCCACCGCGACGCTGTCACGGTAGTACTCCGCCGTGCCGCCGCCGAGGGAGAGGGAGAGCACGTCGACGCCGTCCGTCACCGCGACCTCCATGGCCTTGAGGATGTCGGAGCTGAAACACCCGCCGACCCAGCACACCTTGTACGTCGCGACGCGAGCGCGGGGCGCCATGCCCTTGGCTGTGCCGGCGGCGTAGCCGAGCAGGTCCGCACCCTGGACGGCGCCGCCCGCCGCGGTGCTCGACGTATGCGTCCCGTGGCCGTCGTTGTCCCTCGGCGACCGGGATTCCTTGGACGTGTCCACGGGGCCCTTGGCCGCCTCGTAGCCCGTCAGGAAGAACCTCGCGCCGACGAGCTTCTTGTTGCACGCGGAGGAGTTGAAGTCGTTGCCGTCCTCGCACTTGCCCTTCCAGGCCGCCGGCACGGGGCCGAAGCCCGTGTCGTCGTAGCTCGGCCTCTCCGGCCACACGCCGGTGTCGAGCACCCCGACGATGACGTCGGTCCCGGTGCCCGACTGCGGGAACAGCGCGTCCGTGCCGTCCAGACCCAGGAACTCCCACGTCCGGGTGGTGTGCAGCTCGTACCGCACCTCCGGGTTGACGACGAGCACGCCGGGCTGCGACTCCAGCGCCGCGGCCTCCGCGCGCGTCAGCCGCGCCGAGTAGCCGTGGAGGAGGGTGTTGTAGGTGTACAGCACGGTGGCGGCATCCGACACCGCCTGAAGCGACGCGGCGTACCATTCCTCATGCTCCACGAAATCACTCGGCATGGCGGAATGGGACATGTGGACGATGTAGGTCTGCCGATCCTCCCGACCAGCCGCGCCCGGGGCCGCCGCCGCCGCCGCCAAGAGAGCGGCGGCGGCCACCGCAAAGATCAAGCATACCTCGCCATGGCGCTGCATTGTGAGTGAGCGAGTGAAGGTAACGGAGTGGCGATTCTTGGCAGTGGAAGTGAGACTGAGGTAGATCGGGACAGTGGATTTATAGAATCAAGAACGTGGTCTCGAATGATTGCAAGTTTGCAACCGGACAAAGGGACCAGATGGAACGATGCTACAGCGGTAGCTATCGGACGGCAAGGCGTGAGGGAGGAGACGGATGGGGAAGAGAGAGAGCGAGAGTGGCCGCACTGCACATGGCTGGCCGCTTTTAACTTTTGGTTTTTTGGCATCACCACCACATGACCGTTCCAGGAGCCAAAGATGCTGCTCGCAATCCGTGAAAGTATTCAGTGGTCAAGAGCGGTTGCACATCGATCGTGTCGCTGTTGTTAACTTCCCCTGCGACCCGGCCCATGAGCCTGAGGACCAGGTAGAAACTGATGTCTGCGACCGCGATTTACTTGTTCACCTCCGTCACGGCCTCCGGGTTTCTGCCAAGCTATCTCTAAAGGCACAGAGAATGATTTCTTGAAGCTTTTCAGATAGATAACGATAGCTTTAGATTAGATAACGATAGCTTTAGATTAGATAAAACAAGATGATGTCTCGTGATGATGATGCCGCTGTTGGACGTCGATGATGGTGGGAGGTGGCGGTGGCGGTGCCTGCCTGCCGTGGCCATCGAGCCAGATGACGGCATGGCTTGGCTGCCCGTGGCCGCAAGCGAGCTACTGCTAGAAAACAACAATTCCTCTCGCCGAACCCATGTTCAGCTGTTGCGTAGCGGACGGCGAGTTCCACGATTGCACGGGCAACTGCTCGTCTACATCGACGCGGACGAACACGGCCTTGGACGAAAGCGAGCGAAAGGCGTCGTGCTTTGCTTCGCCGCGTGACGGTTCACACTCCACAGTTCACACACACCTGTAACGTGCGTGCGTGGTTCGCCGAAAGTAACCGGCGATTTTCGGGTGCGGTGTGGAACGGAGAAAGAAAGGCGGCTGGCTCGTAGTCGTAGGCCCGAGGCTCTTGACTGGGTGGGCCGCCTGTCAATTGGGCTTACGGTGGAGTGGGCCCCAAGTAGCCGTAACACATCAGGGGCGGAGGAGCGAGATTCGACCGTTGCGGCAGCAGCGGGTTCGGGGGAAAGCCGTCGTATCTTTTGTGCCCATTGATCTGCCACCGAAATTGCTTATGCTTGGTTTATTACCAAAGCCAAAGTGTGCCTTGTCAAATTAGGCAAAAATGTTTGCCAAAATTTGGCCAGTTGAATGTGAGATATTGGTGAACTTAAGTAGCAAATTAGTAGCTACTAAAATGTTAACTGCTAAAACATTGGACCTGTTTGGATCTCTACAAAACTTAGCTGCGAAAAATTTGGATCCTCAACTAAGTTAAGTTAATACTTTAACTACCACCCAGCTAATAAATTAATTATTAGCTTGTTCTCCTAGCTAACACAATTAATAGTTAGTTGGATATATATATATATATATATATATATATATATATATATATATATATATATATATATATATATATATATATATATATATATATATATATATATATATATAGGACCTTTACTATTAAAAAATGGCTTACTCGTATTTTGATTATTAAATTTTAGGCTTTAGACAGACCCATAGTACCATCATGTAATTATTTTGAGCTTTTGATGCAGACTTGTTTTCAATCTTGATGCGATCCTAACCTTCATCGCCTCAGAAGTCGGATGGCTAAGGGTGGGTTTTGTTTGAAGACAAGGGTGGACGAGATATGATCATCCATAGATTTCGGGGTATGGATATCCATGTTGCTTATTTGGTTAGAAGGATAGGGCAAGCCATTATTCCATTTGGTTGGATGGATGATAGAGATGAGAATAATTAACTAATTATATATTATTTAGAGTAACAACAACTAATTATACACTAACACTATTTTTTATCATGATAATCAATAATTAAAAATAAAATATGTTAATTAGCACTACTACTACCCTAATTGACGCACAAAATGTGCGCTAATCAACATATTAGCACTTATCTAAACTAATCTTGTGATTATAATTACTAATTAACCTTTATTTGTTTGCTAATGATAAATATTAGAAAACATGGATAAGCTTATCCGCCAGCTTTTTTGTGACAATTGTATATCCAACATCTAGCAGGAATATTCTCTGCATTGGATATCCATGTCCAGCCAATCCATTAAACCAAACACCACCCGTCCATGGATGATTATCTCTATTCATAATATCCATCCAACCAAATATACCCTAAAGCTAAGACGAGATCCAATGCGTTTTCAACTTTCAGCGGGTCTTCAGGTCGTCAACTTTGCACTAGTCGCTTGCAACATTGCCGCTTTGCCAGTTGCACACTTGCACTGGCGTCCCCTGCTGAAAGCCCACCGGCCCGGGCCGTCTCCTGCCTGGAATGCTTCACGGCAGTGACAGCGTATTCATTCATTCGTACCGACGCACCGTCGTACGCTACCCGTGTCGGAGGCAGTAAATACCGTCCACCCGTGTGGTGTGGGCGTCTGGGCGTCTGGCCGTGTGAACACGGGTGGACGGACGCAGTGCCGCATCGGTAGTACTGGCGCCGGTCGTTGGGCGTCGTACGCCGGGGACCATGGCGATGGCGATGGCGATGGCGATGGCGACCTCCCTTTCGGTCCTCTTTCCTGGGGCGGCAGCTTTGTTGGGTCGCGTACGTACTCGCGTTGCGTCAGATCGGAGTGGGCGAGCCCGCCACTTCTCAGAGCCGCGTGCCCGTGACTGACTGGACTCTGGCGAGGGAGAGGGCATGCGGGTACGCGCAGTGCGAGCAGCCGTGGCCCGTGGGCCGCGGCGGTCAGCAGACAGAGGCACGCGGGCGGCCAGAGCTCGAGCCCCGAGGGACACGGCATGGCACGCCACGGAACAGCAGCCGTACTCCTGTCGTTTTTTAGTTTTAATCTTCATTGACCGTTCGATTTATTTAAAATTTTATGTAAAAAATAATAATATAAATAAATTATTTTTAAAGTATCTCTAATGGTAAAATAAGTTATAATAAAATAAATAATGTTTATATAAAAATTTAAATAAAACGAATAGTCAATCAAGAAGTCTACGAATAAAAAACGACACTTTCCAGGGAGTAGCCGGCAGCAAAGCGTGGTATGGCTCGCATTTTTCTTTTCCTCGTTTCTCTTGTCTCTAAGCGGCTGCAGATGACATGGGCCGCACACGTGCTCCGGCGAACCTACTGCAGAGCGCTTTCGTACCGTGCACAAAGCTGTACGTGGATTCTTGTCTCTGCCGGCAGCGGCTGAGATAAGGCAACCGGCGAAACAAATCTGAATACAATAGTGCTATCTATGGCTAGCTTTCCAGTATATCCACAGCGGGAATACAGGATGTGGTCTTGTGGAAGGCTCGTGGCCTCGTGCGGAAGTTTTTTTTTCGTGAGAAATGCTATCCAACAATGTCTTACAACACTCAATTTCTCTCTTCTTCTTCTTTAAATCCAGTGACTTTCCCTCTCTTCTTACGGCCATGGTGAAGACATGGTGCAAGAGTGTCTTGCAAACCGCATTCGCAGTGTGCGCTGCGTCGGGTTTCGACCTAGGCCTGCTAATGGGTAGGCCTTCACATGTCTTTTAAGGCGGGTTCTAAAATACTACTGTACGTGTATGCGGATGAGGGAAAACGAGTTTTACGGGTTTGTGAGGTACTACTGATGAAGTGTAACATGGTGGAGTAGATTTCTGACATATATGAATTTGGGCAGGTTAGAAAGTCCTCGGCAATCGTTCTCGTGCCATCACACTTGGATCGAGCAAGGGTAATCAGCCTGTTCGTTTGGCTGTGGCTTCGTAAATTTTCAACCGGAATAGTATTTTTCTCTCACACAAACCAGCCAGTAATACTTCTTCACGAACCAACAATGATACGAACCAGCCAATCGAACAGGCTAAATGTCGTGCGACGCAACAAACAATGTGTGTTCCCACACAAGCCTAGTGTTCTGCTAGGGTTCAGGTGTCGGACTCAGACATGTGGCCAGCAAGATGGCTTCATTTTAGTTTGATAGACTCGGCGCATTTGTTTTCCTATAATTCTATTACGTCTCCTATACGTATTGATATTGCTTACACAACAAATTTATGGTCGTTGTACATAATGGACAAATGATGATGTTCGATCATGCAGCATGCACGCGGTAGGAGTGGAGCTAAAACAGATTTGAACGGGGTATGTTTTGCCTTGTACTCCTAGGTGGATAGATCTTTACTGTTGTGGTGCTTTTTCCTGTGACTTTTACTGTCGTGGTGCTTAGCCTCTACATATGACATAGCTCCGTCTCATTTTTAAAAATATAAAAAACTGGCCCGACCGGAGATAACACATCAACCTTTAGGCCCGTTAGCGACCCAAGTATAAAGTTGGGCCGGTCCGTGAAGACAGCTGCGTAAAGGAACCAGGCGCATCTCTTTGAGGCCTCCACGTCATCGCCTTCTGAGGGCGTCTCCCTCCCTCAGTCCCTCGCGCAGGCGCAGGCTCTCCTCCATCCACCACCGCATTGGAAGGCCGTTGCATCAGTGCCTACGTCACTCGGGCCCACTCCACAGAACCACGGAAGCAGCAGCGGCAAACTCAATGGCGCTTCGCGCCGTGGAGCTCCGGCGAATCCTCCTCCCGCGCATCGGCGGCGGCGAGGCGGCTCTTCCTCCTCTCACGTGGCGCAGCCGGCCGGCGAGCACCTCCGCCCCGGCGGACGACGAGCTCGCGGGGAAGAGCGCCTACGAGGTTCTCGGGGTTGGGGAGACCAGTTCCAGCGCCGAGATCAAGGCCTCCTTCCATCGCCTAGCCAAAGAGACCCACCCAGACGTCGCCGCGGCTGCTGGTTCCCGACGGTTCCTTCAGATCCTCGCCGCCTACGAGGTATCTAATTAAACTGACAGGCTTTTTCTCCGATGATAGGCATTCTATTTTACCATGAACCCACTGATAACTGATTAGTGATTATGAGTGAAGCGATGAATAATTGTTTGAGTTTTCATTATTGAGGATGCGATTGAATTTTTTTATGTTCACAAATCTGGGTGAACAAAATTTGCTCCAGCTCTAATTAGCAGGCTTTTGTATTGCAGATTTTGTCAGATTCACAGAGAAGGGCTCATTATGATAGCTACCTGCGATCGAAGAGGCGAGTTGTGCAGAAACATCCCAGGCCATCTCAGTTCGTGTACCCAAGTGGTTCAGGCTCAGGCATTGTGGTACCTCGAGAGAGCAATGTCGTTGAATGGCTGAAATGGTACAGGCTTACCATTGATGACATAGTTACCAAGAAGAGGGTTGCCACTGGCTCTGGTTATTTTGATAGGCTCGAAAGCGAACTGTACACAGCAATCCATGCTGCATACTATGGCCCTGATGTCGACTCCATGGATGTCCTTCCTGATTGCTTTGAAGCTGAGGAGAGGTCCGTCTATGAAACCTCTGAGCTATTACACCTTGTATCAGGTCGTGATCTATTTGGTATTGTTAGTGTAGCTGATAGTGTCAAAGAGCTGTCAGACGTTTCTCGTGAAAAACTAGCGCCCTCTGGTTTTAGATCTTCTGAATTTACTCCAAATGTTTCAAGAAATGTGAATAAGGATTCAATATCTATGAATCCTGTTGATATGAACAAGCAAGAGATGTGGCATGAAAATGATATTCCTTCATCAGATGCCTTCAAGGATATTGAGTTGCGGATATTTGGGAAATTAGTTGCTACTGCGACTAGGAGCCCCAAATGCGATTGCATTGACAAATCGGATGTGGAAGATCACATTCATGTGTATCTTGTTCCAAACGCAGATCTATCTGATTTAACACAAGGGAATCTTCTCCTGGGCACAATTACTGGGTTAGCCACCACTGGTCAGGAAGGATCTTGCTTTGTCTATGATGGTCACGGCATAAAGACACATGTCATAATGAAGCACCGGACATTGATGGTATGAACTATGAAAACATTCCTATACTATGCACATTATTTTTTCTACAAAATTTGCGTACATCATTCAAATACTCGTGCAAAATAAATGGTGCCTTTTGTTATATGACCACATGATGGTGCAACAGTAATCTTTGGGCTTCTATAGTATTGAATTTTTGCTGCATGCATATGTTGCGCAGGTTAAACACATGCACTGGTATCAGGTTGGAGATAAAGTTTCACCGTGTGAGTGTCGATGTAGTAGGGCTCGGTTGCCACCTAGCAGGTATGCATAATTTACTATGCTGCTTGAGCGCCCATGCACGCAAATTAGTCATTCCAAACATGATTGAAATGATGATGAGGCAATGGTGTGAGTTAAGCCTTAAATTTGAAACCTTTAGGTTAAACAATTTAGAAGATCTGATGCTGCCCGACATTACTTTTATGTGCAACAGAAATATAGATGCCGTTTTGTTCAGCTACATATATGATTGGTAAGGACATGGAAGTAAATCTTTGTCCTTTCTAAATCTACCATTTTATGAAGTCAAAGCAAAATGAGTTATGATCCGAGACTTCCTTGTTATAGGACCAGAGTGGATGTCCTTGTCATTTGAAAAAATATGTATAATTGAGTAATAGATCAATCAGAAGTAGTATTCCGAACCATGAAAAACAACCCCTCTAGTTTTCCCTAGTCTTGAAGTAACCCAGCAAGTAATGCATGCTAAATTGCATCTGATACAAATTCATTTCAGGGCAAAAGACATGCCCAAATATCATTGCTGAAGACAACAGCAACCAGTCCTCTTATATAACTCCTCTTTCGCAGGTATTGGCTTTTTGAGCCTCGTTGTTACATGCATGATACTGGTGGATGGTATATCGAAACATTTGGGAGAGACAAGAAAGGGAGGACAATTCCATCTCAAAGACAGTGGGATGGTTTCAATGAACATTCTGAAAAGTAAGTTTCACAAGTGTTTTACTGACTAAAATTGGCTTGTTTGGTTGATATGCACAAGATCCAGAATACTTGTTAGCTCAGATCTTCAATCTGGAATTGCAGGAGATTGCATCCAGCAATGTATCTTGCTGCTCTGGCTTACAGATCTTTGGATCTTGAAGATGCTGGAAGAAGACAATGGAATGTGACTAGTTTCCTGCAATTGCCCTTATCTCATATTCGTCAGATGTTCAAAAAAATCATTAATGGGGAGAAGGGGTTGACATGAGGACACCATGACAATAATTGTTTGGGGAATTCATTATCTTGCTTTAACAATTAGACTGAACCTGTGGTGTCACACCTGACACCCCTTGCTGGTTCTGTTGAGCAGCGGCTTTTCAGTATGCCACTGTATAGTTAGACAATAATGCTCTTTCTTGAAAAGACAGCTGATAAGGACATCTTTCTGAGACTATTGACTGTTCTGCCCGTTTGATATAGAGCATGATATCAGGATTTGCAGAGCCTACGATAAATTATCTGACACTGTTGGTAAGATAGCTAGAACCCTACATTGCAATGTCTTTGACTTCAGTTTATGCATATTTCTTAGCTAACAGAGGCATGTAACTTACACATAGATGGCGCTATCCACCATTTTGGACATCTGGTATATGTTTATAAGAAACTAATATAATTCAATCCAAACCAACCGAACAACAACTGTGCTCTGTCATCTAAAAGTCTATTGCAATGTGCAGACTAAAGGAGTGTGTGAAGAACCAATTCATACTGATTTTACATTGGATCAATAAGAAGAGGTTACACCTGCTAAATTTGGGCATATAGGAAATGTTGTTGCCAAGCTGGCATCCCGTTTTCAGGTAGTGTGCAGTTCAAGTTCAGGACTACTTTCATGTTATCTGGTACTTCTTTGAGGGGTGGTTGTTATCCCTTTACACGAATGACTTAATAAGGCTTTGTCTATTTTGAAAAGTAACTCATTCTATACCTGCAGCTGTGTCTCGTCTCAGAAAGGTCTAGTTTGGAACTATCCTGCAGATAGATTGATTAACGATATGCACGTGCCTTTTTTTTATGAGTTGCCTACCTATGCTTGTTTGTGGTGACCCGGTCCTGTTTGGCAAGCTGGCTGCAGCTGCAACCAGCACAGGCAACAGTAAAGCAACCAGCGGCAGGAAGCGAGTAGTAGAAAAAGCCAGCAGCAGCAGCCGTGGCCCGTCGATGTAAACCTTGCACTCTTAATTTTAACTATCTGCATTTCTTGGCTGCAAGTCTGCAACTAGAGGTCTGTTTGATCTGTTACCACCTGAAGGTGCGCTGTACCTCCAGTAATGTGTTAGCTATGGCTTTGGGAAACAAGAACATATGAGGCTTTTAGCACTGCTTCGAGGAATCCGATCTGAGAAATTGAGTAATGGACGTGACAAAAATACAGGAGGGATGGAAAAGAATATAGTGAAACAAGAAACTTATTTATTTTATAAAGATCCCATTAACCATACATTGGCCTCGTTCGCTTCGCTGAAAAACAAGCTGAAACACTATTCCGAATGATTTGTTGGGAAAGAAAAACACTATTCTGACTGAAAAGATAAGCTGAAAAATACAGATTATATGACAAGCGAACAGGGCCATTGTCAGTTGATCTTAATTTTTTTTCATTAGCACTGCAGTAATTGGGCCTGGTTGTCCATGTAATATGAGCTATTTTTTATGGTACTCAGTTACCTATATACATACCAATGTCGGATACCAATTTCAACTGGTATTTGGCGTGTCCTCAGAAAATCTGCTGAAATACCTCGGACACATGTCGGATTCCAAATGACTGCTGTTGCACTTACGTTCCCATTGATGTTGATAAGTACAGTAGTTTGATGTTGCACTTACGTTCCCATTGATGTTGAATTTACCACCACGTAATAAACGAGCTGGTTCGTCTTGAGTTCATCCTACTTTATTAATTTTGATGAAATGATTCTATACTGCACGCTGATTATTACTTATAAGGGCTGAGATGGTGGTAGATTAATCTATTCCATTTCATCACAAATAAAAATAAGTGAAGGTTAGGAAGGTGATGGGCCATATTTCTTAGACCAACGGCTCTAAGGATTTAGTTCTTATATATTTTTTCACACTTTAACTTTTCCTCCTATTCCATTTCGAGCAAAAAGAGAGGAGAACTTAGGCCCCGTTTAGTTCCCAAAAAATTTTGCATAGTACCCGTCACATCAAATCTTGCGGCACATAGACGAAAAAAAAAACCAATTGCACAGTTGGATGAGAAATCGCGAGACGAAACTTTTGAACCTAATTAGTCCATAATTAGACACTAATTACCAAATAAAATTGAAAGTGCTACAGTGCCCAAAACCCAAAATTTTTTTGGATCTAAACACACCCTTATTCCACTCTCAACTGTGAAGCAAGTACGAGACGCAGCAGCAGTTGTAGACTTGTGTGCCCCTCCCGTCGACGATTGTGCCTGGGCCCACCATAACTGACTGCGTGTTCTTTACCGGCACGTGACGTCGAGCACCGGTCCCGTCTATCGAGTATTCGGTCCCACCCGTCAGTGGTCGGACACCTGACGAACAAATAAACTCGCTCCATTCAGAGATTCAGAGAAGACCCGCCTCCTCCCGTGACGCGACGCGAGCAACCTCTCCTCTCATCGCCGGATCGTCCTCGTCTACGTCAGCGCGCGGAATGAAGGGAGGTGGCGCCATCAGGGCCGCCGGCGGAGGTGCCGGCGGCGCGGGTCTGATGCGAACGCGACTGCGGCTTCCCGTCGTGCTCCTCTCCTGCTCCCTCTTCTTCCTCGCCGGCTTCTTCGGCTCGCTGCTCTTCACCCAGGTACGCGACGGCGAGCCCCGTGCCACGCTCCGATTCGTAGCTGCCTTGTAGCGCCGCTCCTGATCTGGGTGGGCTGGCTGCGGTGCGGCGGGTGGCGCGGTGCAGGATCCGGAGGAGGTGGACATGCCGGTGCCGAGGGAGCGGCTGCTGGAGACGGCGTGGCCTGAGATGGCATACGGCGAGTCCGGCGAGGCTGCGCCGTCGTTAATCCCATACCAGGTAACGTCTTGTTCCGGTTCCATCTCCGCGAGGGGCGGTTGCCCCGTCTTCGCTTGCCCATTGTTTTGTCAAACATTCGGCGTGATGAGCATTGGTGCGGGCACGTGTGTTCGTGAATTCTAAGCTAGCTCATGATGAACTGCCTTTGGTGGCGACATTCCTCGGTTGGTAGAATTCATCTTTTGGGTATTTGTTGTGAATGGTATCGTGCAGCGATCCATTTGGGGTGGAACTAACTTGTCAGTGTAATGTTTCCCCAATTTTGACTGTACCTTGTGGGCAGCGGTTTTGGTGTGATGCCCTGATAACTAGCATGTGATTGTGGCGGAGTTTGGGGGTCAGTTGCATGCATGCAATTTTCGTGGCCTCGTGGTCTTGCGTGTTGGGAAGATTGATTAGCATTTCAAATTTAGCAGGCTTCCTGACATAAGAGGAAAATGCAGGAGGTGTGGGTGTTGTGGGACTTTCGTGGCACCCTCACCAATCACAGTTGTATCCCTGTTTCTTCCATCGTGCGGCTAATGTAGGTCCCTATTACTCAAGAACAGTTGTTGCAATGAATGGATGCAGCACATTTAGATTTTATTGTGTTTATGCATCGAACGATTCTGCAGAGTATTGGCTACATTGTGCATAATTTTTTAGGTATAGAATGGGTTGATTTGATATCGTGCGAACAATTTATACACCCTAGATTTCTCACCGTGACACGAGATACGCATCTGACTTCTGACATTTAGCTTATGGCTGTGCATCCTATATCCTGGCAGGCTGACACTACTTGTTTGCAGGGTAAGAATTCAGTAATATCTTTAATTGTATTTCTTCTGTTACATAATACACCATGACCTCATCTTCACTAGAAATTGCTGGGGGGTTTTCCATTTGTCATTATGTTCCTGAAATCTACCTGTGCTGTTTTAATAATGTATTCTGAACTCTTGAGCAGATTTTGAGTTGGCAGCCTCGTGCTTTGTACTTTCCACAATTTGCGACATCAGAACAGTGTGAAAATATAGTAAAAACTGCAAAGGAGAGACTGAAGCCATCAACATTAGCCCTGAGGAAAGGAGAAACCGCGGAGAGTACAAAAGGAATCAGGACAAGGTAACCTTAAAGTCCAAGAGTAAGTGCAGTAAAGGAATAACCAAATAGGCTGACAAATCAGTCCACATTTATTACTGCAGAGAGATTTTGCAGTAGCTTTTTCTGTGGATTGTACTTATGCTGCAATGAGCAATGCCATCTCAGAACTGCCTATTTTTAGGAGCATGTGTTGGATTATTAGTATTCTTGATCTTTAGAGTTTTCATGAACTATATTTTCAGACATTTTTATACCCAATTTGTCTTCCACACACAATCATGAAAATAACTAGCTTGTGGCATTATCTGGGCCTCATTGAACTGATGGATCCTTATGCCAAACAGTTCAGGAACATTCCTCAGTGCTAATGAAGACCCAACTAGAACCCTTGCAGAAATCGAGAAGAAGATTGCAAGGGCTACCATGTTACCCCGAAATCATGGGGAGGTACTACGTAATATTTGCACTTGTATACCATATTTTGTGGTTTAATTATTCCAAGTTTGGTTAGAGAATTGATTAGCTGTAGGAATCTACATGTGCCTCTTTCTCTCTTTTTTTCCTGTCCCCTTTTCTTGAACTTTTTTTTTGCGCTGATGAGAACCAGCACACTGGGGAACAAACCAACTCAATAGTTATAGTAAAAAAATAACAAGGGATGTAGTGATCTACAGGGAGAAAAATAATTATTAAACAATATAGTCCCAACCTAAAAGCAGAAGTTATAATCCATGTTAATTTATCATTTCTGCTGAGTGCTATCAATCTATCATGCATTGGCTGCTAAAGAAAAGTGCATTCAATCCTTCCATGGCATACTGGATTTCACTTGAAGTATAAGTTTTGCACCTTTTGTAGTTTCCTGATTTGGTACTGGCATATGAAGTGTCGCTTAATAAAAATATGGTAGTGTTATCTTCCACAAATGCGAATATAACTTTGAAAGTAATCTTATTGTTCATTAGGATCTAACAGGAAGTTTCTATAGTGTCTGTGGTTTTAGATATAATCGTTGCAGTAACTTAATCTTTATATTGCTACACATGTACTTGCCCCTTACATGGAATGAATATCATATTGATATATGGATGATATATTCCTTTCCGCAAATTTTGAGCACCCCCATTGAAAAGGACAATGTTGGGGATCATTTAGAATCTATTAGAAAAGGGCATGAAAAAATGAGCATTTATAACGTTTCATTGATTAACTATTTGCTTTTACTGTATGTTGCAGCCATTTAATGTCCTGCGGTATAATATTGGACAAAGGTATGCTTCACATTATGACGCATTTGACCCAATCCAGTATGGTCCACAAAAAAGTCAAAGGGTATGTGGCAATTTGCTTGCTCCAGGCTAACTTCAGCATTTGTTGTGATGTGCGAACTGAATTACTTTGACTCTTTCAAGAACAAATGCAGTAGAAAATGCTAGTTATCAGTAACATTTTTCCTCCAGGGAATCCTACATCTGATATAACAAACATTTAGTACTTTAGTTTATACCTTAGGTTTGTGTTTGCTTTTGTCTTGAAATTATTCAATTAAACTGTGTAGCTAACGAGCTATTGAAATGCAATTTCCCAGGTGGCATCTTTCTTGCTTTATCTCACGGATGTCGAAGAAGGGGGAGAAACTATGTTCCCATACGAGGTGAGTGCAAAAAAAATAATTTATATGTATTTTTGATAGCAGATTGTAATTAGTACTGTGCTGATTTACAGAATGGTAAGAATATGGATATAGGCTATGACTATGAGAAGTGCATTGGCCTAAAGGTAAAGCCAAGGAAGGGTGATGGACTCTTGTTTTACTCCCTTATGATAAATGGAACCATTGACCGGGTACGTGCTGGCCTATCAAAGTGGCCCTGTAGTTGTGTTTCCCGTTCTCTAAGTTGTACACGAAGTAGAACTCATGTTCGTTCTTTTATTCTAGAATATATACTACCTCTGTCCACAAATATAAGCATTCTTGCTATGCACCTGGACTTTTATATTTGTGAACGGAGGTAGTAAATTCTTTTCTTTACGAGGTAGATGTTAGATTTTGTGTGCGATGGAAATCAATTTAGAGTTACAAATGACAAGTCTGGACATTGGATCGTTTATGCTGCTAACTTGCGTTTGCACATGCTGTCGCAGACTTCACTTCATGGTAGCTGCCCCGTCATCAAGGGCGAGAAATGGGTCGCCACAAAATGGATCAGAGACAATATAGTTTAGAAATCGAAAGGCTCAGGGGGTCATGTGTCCCTCAAAATAGATCAAGCGCATATATACTGGCCATATACTTTAGTATTTGTTCAATTACCGTGGACGGTTGAACCAACGGAAGGAAAGTGTAACCAATCTATTTGCATCTTGTCAATATATAGTGCTACAACTTACAAGTGGGCAAGTGGCATTCCATGATGTCTTTCCTTTTCCTTGTTCGTGCTGTATTGCCATGCCGTCCCTTCGGCACATAAACAGTAGAAACATTCGATTGCATTGCGGCTGGAAAGTGAAAATGATGAGACTACGACGTTGAAGCGCTACCAAGTACCAGGTGTTTGATCAAACTAGATCCCCGAACTATTCATTGCTTGCAAGGATGGTCCACAAACTACTAGCCGGTTCACTCAAATTCAAACTCTCTAGTGGTAGGCCAATATCAATTGGGGGAATTCTTCGTGTGCCATTAAAAAAGATCGCAATGCCATGTGTGTCCCTGGAAAAGTTCAGCGGTCTTCAGCACCACTGCTCTAACTTTTTTGTGCCCTCCATGCCATTGCCGTTAGTTTGGGCTCTAATACCGTCAAACTACAGGTGTGAAAAGTCGAAAATACCCTTAAGTTTAAATATGTCATTAATTTTTTTTAGCATCTTAACGACTTCAAATGAAAAAACTCAAAACTAGAAAGTTGTAGATCTCGTCAAGGTCTATAATTTTCATATATAAATTATTTTCATTTAATTTCGTAAAAAAAGATATGATTTTTCTAAGATATATTAATCATATTAAATCATTTTTTTTGCGAAATTAAATGAAGATAATTTTTATATGAAAATTATAGATCTCGTCTAGTTTTGAGTTTTTTTCATTTGAAGTCGTTAAGATGCTCAAAAAAATTAATGACATATTTAGACTTAAGGGTATTTTCGACTTTTCACACCTGCAGTTTGACGGCGTTAGAGCCCAAACTGACGGCAGTGGCATGGAGGGCACAAAAAAGTTGGAGCAATGGCGCTGAAGACCGCTGAACTTTTCCAGAGACACACAGGGCATTGCGATCTTTTTAATGGCACACGACGAATTCCCCCATATCAATGGGGATGTCATGGGAGTTTTATGCACATTAAATAGAGAGGAAGGAGGAATTTCCCTAGCATGCAGTGTTACAAGATAACATTTGATCCGATCTGTACAAACGGCTACAAAGTTCATCTAGCACATTTGATCACAGCAGAAAACATAATTAAATGCTACAAGCCTATGAAATAGTGAAACAAGGTTGTTTCATGTTCTAGTTTTCAAGACTAGTAGTATTGGAAACTATGACATGAAGCATTGCAATGAGACTGGCCTTATTTAGGTTCCCGAACTATGCATATAACCTCTCTAGTGTTATTTAAATCGCCTAGCTATTAGTTTGCATTTATAATGATAATGAGTGGTTTGCATATATGGATGGCCACCCGAGATTCAAACCTCTCGTGTTATTTAAGTTCCCGAACTATTATTTGCATGTATGTATAATCATTCAAGATTCAAACCTCAAGCTGTTAAGTTTCCTAACTATTAACTTGCATATATAATGAGTGGTTCTCTCAATGTTCAAACCTCTCTAATCAGTGGTGATATCTTTACTTAACATACACATGGCAGCAAGCCAGCAATGCGTTCTCAGTCCCTGAGAAGTCAAAGGTACTCAACTTTGACTAAATATATAATTAGTATCATTAGATGAACCATTAAATCCTTTTTTATAATAAACTTATTTGGAGATACAAATGTTGCTAATAGTTTTTACAAATCTAATCAAACTTAAAAACTTTGACCAACACTAATGGGGTCCAAAATGACACTTGTCGCATCAGCGTTGGGTTACACAAGAATACAAGATATAATATATATATATATACCCAATAAAAAAACGTACAAAATCTAATGGGGCCCAAACTCATCGTCTAAAATGGGCAAATAGCCACGCTGCTTTGCTCGTCCAAGATATGGAAGTTAATGACACCACCTTTGCTTGTCTAAGGCCCCGTTTAGATGCAAAATTTTTTGCAAAATGAACACTGTAGCATTTTCGTTGTTATTTAACCATTAGTGTCCAATCATAGTCTAATTAAGCTTAAAAGATTCGTATCGTAGATTTCGTCTAAATTGTATAATTAGTTTTATTTTTTATTTATATTTAATGCTTTAGGCATGCGTCCAAAGATTCGATGTGACAAAAAATCTTAAAAAATTTGGCAAAACGAAATGGAACTAAACAGAGCCCAAGATATGGGAATTAATGTCACCGCCTAAACAAGTTAAGGGCCAGCGGTGCACTTACAGTCTATATAAATAGGTTCAAGGACCAGCGGTGCTCTTGTAATGGAGTAAATCGTAAAACATTTGAGAGCTCAACTTTCATTCGATGCAACACATATTTTCATCTGTGAGATCCACAAAAGTATTTCATCGAAATGACTCGAAATGACTATCACCCGAAATATAAATAAGAATCATACATACATGATAGCACACCATAATACAAGCAGTATGCTTAGCTTAGGGTTGTATTGTACTCTTCACTTTGTCTAAAGATCACATACGATTCCATATCCCATCACAGGAGATGATATGAATCTCATCGCATTCAAGCACAACCTGCAGGTTTAAAGCTACAGTCCCAAGATTAAAGACAATAATAACAAGCTCTGCCAAGGTTGCCCACGTGATGCGACTTATACTATTTGATTCACTGCCATGGAGTCATGGCCCAGATTCCTGGAGCTAGATGCTTGCTGAACATGATTTTAGCCTATGATGTTCAGGAATTAGCAACGACTCCATTGCGAGGGTGTAGACCATGATTATTGTGGTCTCGACCTACTGTTCTCCACAGCTCTGACTTGGAGGAAGTAGGGATGTGCCTACATTTATTCATGTGTCGAGTCATTAATGCAACAAATCTAAGTATCATTTATAAGAAACCTTATTCTTTTAAAACTTGACGATAGGAAATTGTTCATTGAAAGCCGGGTGAGACTGAGCATCAAATATCTAGTAACATGCATGCAAATTGATGTGGTACAAAATATTACTCGCACTATTTTTGTAAAAATGGCATCAAGATTATTGGATTAAAATGTCAAAGTTCAGAATATTTTACTGAAAAAACAATAAAGTATGAGTGAACACACATTAAGCGCAGCTTATAAACACCTAAAACACGAATGTGATTGCAACGTAAAATTACTGCAAGTTAACAAATGACAGTACATTTAGTTAACCAATTATAATGCAACACGGTGTGATAATGTGTAACAGGACAGATCTAAATAGCAACACCGTTATCTGCAAAGGTAGCTTATCTGTCTGGCTTACCATAGCTTCACGTGCAGTAAGCCTATCTTGGTGATCATAGCGCAGAAGCTTATCGAGAAAATCAATGGCCTATAAATATACACAGAATCATACTGAGCAATAACCATTTACAGTAGAAATAACAGAAATACCAAGCGCTAATAACAAACCTCAGGCGATACTAGATGTTGGTTATCAGCATTGATGAACTTCGCCCAGGGTTTTCTACTATGCCTGCATATGATATACACGGAAGGGTTATAATCCATCTAAACAAAAGGATCCAACATCTCAAGGAATGGAAATTTACCTTCCAACAAGAGCTTCAAGTTGAGGGTCCAGCTCAATGTGATACTTGTTCAGATAAGCATTCAGCCCATCTGTTCCAAGGACCTGAAAAATAATGGGAGGGTGACAGAATTAGATACTGCACCAGACTGTCTTGTGTTTAATGTCTCACGCCTATTGCTGCAATATCAGATAAGCATCAAATAAACAAGCACAGCAAGCTCTTTAGAACTTCCTGAGGATTTTTCAGTTATTCGTAGTCTAAGTACACACAAATCGGTGACTTGCTATCTATGAGCTCAGGCAGATGCTCAGTGCTGCATTAAGCATGAGGTACAATATATTAGCTTTGCAATATTAAGATCTGGTGCAAAGACTCCATATCACATTACGCAGGCCAAAGGAAACAAGAGACCAGTTACTAACTTGCTATAAACATGCAGACGTGACTTGGCTGTGAGTTTAATATCAATGTTTCAAAGTTCAACAGTGATTAAATCAGGTAAGTGCCATCTACAACAAACAATACACGCTTCATGTTGAGATAGAGTAGGAGTTGATCTGGTGCTGTATCATTTATCTGCTACAGACCTTTAACTGAACTCATTTCTATGATGGCAGGTTGTTCCATAAGCTTTATCCAACTTTGATATGGATAATTATATCACATAAATCACATACGGAACACATAATAAACCTACAAACATACTGAACACGGGTGCAGTTTCATCAGGTGAAAAAAGTGATCATATACTTTCTTACAGAACATCAACTACTAAGGAACAGTTGATAATTATAATAGCAAAAGAACAGAGTGTAACATCAGAGAAGAAAAATGCATATAATTTGAACCCTTAGTTCTAAACAAACAGTCAAACCACGGATTGCATACTAAGGTTCATACCAAAACATCTACTTTATCCCAGAAACATGTGGAATGAACAATCAAACTAATGCTTACCTTTGCAATCTTCACAAGTTGGTCATGGTTGTCATGGCCATAAAAGAATGGTTCCTTGCGAAATATCTGCAGCCATCAGTCAGCAATCATATTAAAAAATGAGTTACCAACCACCAACTGACAAAATGTTTGTGTGATTGTGTCCAATAGTATTAACATAAGGACAGCATTTTTACAGTCATACATACCATTCCAGCAAACATGCAACCAAGACTCCACATGTCCAAAGAATAATCATAGTCTTGTAAATCAACAAGGAGTTCAGGACCCTTGAAATACCTGAATCAAAGTGGGAAAATATGCCCAGGTCAGATGTAAAAAAGAAAGCATGGACCAATATTGAGAATTAGATGTGATTTGTTAATTCATACAAATAAATTGCAGCGCATAAGGATATCATGCTAGCATAGAAGTATACAGAGTGATTATAGTGGGTTTTTACGCCATTCACTTGATTTGCTTGTTCTTAAGATTCATTAACTTTATTACTTAACTTTCAGAACTATAATCACATAGAAGCGAACTCAAATCAATTGAGTCTCTATGCTATGTTGCTTCTAGACTCTAGAATAACAGATCTACATCCAAACAAAAAAATGCAAACTAAACAAGTTCTGCTCTTAACATGTTATATTTCAAAAATGCAAGTGATTAGAAGGATGGAATTCAATCTAAGTACAATTAAGAAAAGCATAGGTAAACAAGCTGTTCAGTCATGTCTCAACCTACCTCGATGCAACACGGACATTGTATTCCTTGCCTGGATGGTAGAACTCAGCTAAGCCCCAGTCTATCAAGCGAAGTTTCCGAAGCTCGTGATCTATCATTACATTATGGGGCTTGACATCTCGATGCATGATACCTTGAGAATGGCAGTAATCTAGAGCCTGGAATTAAAAGAAATAATTATCACATAACAAGTAGTAAGTTGAAATAGGGACAGACAGCCACAAGATCTAAAGCACATTGGAGCTCTTTTTTTTCTCGAACATGCAGGAGAGCTACATATACATTGGTGTTCTCACTTCATACTCAAAATAAAGCAGATCTTCAAAACACAAAAGTGTGAGTATGTTAAAAAAAACTATTTTTCAGAAGAAAAACAGTAGAAACATGAAATACTGAATCAGATACTCAGATTCTTAAACATTAAATTCGTGCTTATCAACGATATATTGTCAACAGCATTGCAACAAATTTACAACTCCATAAGATGGTGTTTTCAGAAATCCATGGACATACAACACATGCAAGTGTGTAACTGTGAAACATTCATGGGCAGAGATCAGAGATAAGAGAGGAAGAATTTCAAGCAATCAGATTGATTCAAACTAGGGTATACTACATGAAAACTGTGTCTAGAGGCTTAGCCAAATAAGAAAAAAACTACTTGAAACTATTTCCAGAAGAAAAATAATGTAATGTCTAAATGACAACGTATCAAATAATTCAGATGGCAACCGTTACCTTGAGTAGTTCATATATGTAGTAGCGGATGTCATAATCCGTCAATGTGGGGTACAAAACTTTGAAGTCCGTGTTGTTGACAAATTCAAATATCAAACTAGGAGTCTTTGAATGCTGATCTCTGACAATATCAAGCAACTTCACAATGTTTGGACCTCCACAGAGATTCTGAAGTATTTTGATCTCCCTTTTGATCTGCCAAAACATACAAAGGGTATGTTAAGAGACCCACCATGGAAATGACTATTTTCATAAGCAGTAACTCTTCAGCATTCAACACCTATCACTAAAACTGTGAGATCACTAGAAAAGAGAATGAGCAAGGAAAACTGTTGCAAAGAACAGCCAGAATATTCCTTTAAGTACCTTCTTTTTCTTGACTGGCTTAAGGATCTTAATGATGCATTTCTCATTATTGTTAACATTGATGCCTTCAAAGACCTCACTATATTTACCTCTTCCAACTTTCCTGACGACTTCATAGTCATCCTGCTCACTGGTCAAAGAGATACACAATGGTTAGGGAAACATTACTTCAAAAGATATACAGAACTTGTAATATGCTAACAGATGCTCTGAAAACATTGAGTGCTCCGGAAATATTGATAGAAGAATTAAACAGACCAAAAAGATGGATTTAAATGATCATTATTAGAGTTTGGAGAATAGAAATTGAATCTGTACTGTCCGTGCAAGTTCCATGGATAAGACCTGCATTCTAAACTAAAATTGCTGAAATAAAAGTTTTTGTTTTTTTTTCCTAAAGTTCTCCACAAGTATCATAAGAAAGAAGACAGCGAATAAGTAGCCACCTCTTTCAGTTTTTTTTTATCAAGAAGACACTATAGTAATACTTCACCACAAACTAGGAAAACCATTTGCAAGAACTGTAGCCCATTACATACTCAAATAAAGTTCTGCACCAAGAGAAAAATAGTTCACTTCCTCGGTGTCACTAAACAGAAAAGTGCTTCCAATAAGTCTCAGATCTCAACTACCTACTCCCATGGTGTAGATGATTTCCAGTAGGAATGGGACAATAAGCTACATGTTTTTGGTAGTTGCTTAAGGTGTTACCGCATAAATTTGTGACATCCACAAACATTTAGTTACTGGAATTAGCATGTTTGGTGATCCACATGCCTCATACTCTCAATTTGGTGAAAAGTTCAGCTGTGCCTTAATTCTAAAAAGAAAAATATCTAAACCAGTCCTATCACCAAGAATCAACAGATGCGCTGTTACATTTAGTACACTTTTTTACGGGTCAATACACAATAATTGCAACCTCGAAACACAAGGAACTATTTAGCCATATCATAACAAAGGCTAAAAGGAACATGCACCTTAACCAACCAGGCAAAATAGCAAAAGAATTAAATTGTCCTGATAGAGATAAACACCATGCCACCAGTACACGGTTGACACTGAAAAAATCTGGGTTATGTTGCAGCTACATAAGAAGTCACTTCAGTTTTCAAAATTATGGGCACTATTGTGATATTGCATATCTTATGCTCCTAACAAAACATTCATACAGCCCTAACTGTACCCAGATAAAAAGATTATGCTGCTCACCCAGGCCATCTAGCCAAGATGATCCAAAAACAGCCAAGCAGGCCAGCCAATACTAACGATCTCACCTAATCCCCCGCACAATCAACCGAAGCTTAAACTCGAACGTGCAAACTGCGCCAAATGGTGTCAGAATGTGACGTGATGTAAGCGCTTACCCCCATTGGACGGTGAGCGCCTCGTAGTCCCAGTACTCCTTGGGGCGCAGGACGTTGACGTCGGTGTAGACCCTCGCCTTCGACATGAGGGGCCTGGATCCCACGGGGGGCGGGGCGGCGGCGCGTGGACGAGGGAGGGCGAGGAAGGAGGACGCGAGCGCCGCTACGACGACGGCAGCCGCGGCGGCGGGCTTGGCGATGCCGGTAGGCAGGCGGTTCCAAGGGGGCGCACCGATCATGCAGCGCCCATCGCTGGCGGCGAGGCGAGGCGGGCGGGGCGGGGCGGGCTAGGGTTTCGGCGGGCGGAAGTGGGGAGGGAGAAGAGGGAGGAGGTGGAGACGAATCTCTCGTCGGGCTGTGGCCTTGTTTAGTTGCAAAAAACTTTGATGTTCAAAGTTGGCAAAATGTAACGTAGCATTTTGTTTATATTTAGTAATAATTATTTAATCGTTGACTAATTAGGTTTAAAATATTTGTCTTATAAAATATAATTAAACTGTATAATTAATTTTTAATTTTATCTACTTTTAATATTTTATGCATATATCATAAATTTGATGTGACGAGAAATTTTCTTTTTTCATAGCGTCGAGTTAACAAGGCCAAATGTTTAATTAGCGTGGCTGCGTTTGGATACCGTACCGGTGGACTGGCGGGCGCTGGAATCTGCTGGCTTTTCGTCGCTATAGGTGTGGATTGTTCGCTGACGTGGGCCCGCTCCTTTCCCTCGGAAGACGCTTTCATAAAATAAAATAAAAAAAACTGCAAGATGCAAGTGCATCCTGCCCCATTGCAAGGTCGTGCTGTACTGGGCGTCTAGGCGTCTGGACTGTCCATTTGAGCATCTAGATTTGAGATGTTTCTTCTTGACTTGAATCTGAATTCCTGCTAAACACGTCCTAAAGAAGACGAGCTCGCACACCACCGAGTATATTGTAGTTGTAGCTAAGCCCACCCATTAATAAGTCATTAACATATGAAAGAGTTTTCCTAAGCCAATACCTCCGGTTTAAAATGTAAATTGTCTTAATTTTATCTTAAATCAACATTCCACGACTTTTAACCAAATTTAAAATTTACACAAATATCTACGACATCAAATTAGTTTTATTAAATCTACCATGAAATATTTTGACACTGCATTTACTTGATACTATAGATGTTAATATATTTTTATAAACTTAAGTAAAAAAAGTGGCTTATGATAAAATTTGAACAACTTATCACACTATAAAAGAGCGAGTTTTTTGAGGGGCTCTTCTTCTATAATGACCGTTCGATCTACACATCGTACTATATGAGTCATCCGTCATCTGTGATCTTACATGTAAGATGTAAGACTCGTAATCTTCATAATCTCTCCCATAATCACAAGGTTCCTTATTCTTTTTCGGTACACTCCTGCACGGATCCGGTAGACAAAATTGCATTCTTTTTTCTTTCCGTGAACTCAAGATTTTTTTTCCCGCGAACTCAAGCACAGACGTTTTTTATTTCGTTTTTGGCCTGGTTTAGATTGCAAATTTTTGCAATCTGGACACTGTAACACGTTTCGTTTGTATTTGACAAACTTTGTCCGATCATAGACTAACTAGGCTCAAAAGATTTGTCTCGTGATTTACAACCAAACTATGTAATTAGTTATTTTTTTTACCTACATTTAATGCTCCATACATGCGTCCAAAAATTGATGTGATGGAAAGAGACTGAAAAAACTTAGAATTTGGAGGTAATCTAAATCAGGCCTTTGTTGCGTTCTCTTTTTCCAGTAAAACACCCACCGACGTTTTTTAATTTCCTTTTTTTTAGTTCTTTTTTCCCGTACAACCCTCGTACAGATCCGTGAGGCAAAATCAAATTCATTATTTTCCCAAAAAAAAACTCACGATCATCCGAAACTCCAATTATGTTTCTTTTTGTAGTTTTTTTCCAGAAATATTATACAACACACATGTGTTTTAGAGAAAAAAAGAACACATTAATTTTTTTGAACGAGGAGTGAGCGCCTGACGGTAGGAACGAATTGGTTGGTGCGGCAGAGTAAACGCCGACTTGACATTGCCTGGAGAGGAGAGCTCCGGTACCGGCACGCTCGTCTTGTGGGAAAGGCGTGAGACTGGGGAGATGGGCAGCAAACCCAGTGTCCGCCAGGGATCCGGCTCCAGTAGCCTCTCCTCCTCCTCGCTGTGATTTGTCCTTCTATAAAAAAAATTGTTTTATGTGATTTGTGGATATGTGATCTTGTGATTTGTGATTGTCTAGAGATAAAAGAAGGCTGGAGGCTGGAGGTAGAAGGAGGGTGGAGGCTGTTGGATCTTAATTCTATGGTATAAAAAAATCATGTGTTGAAACTGCATAAAATACATAGTTATTGAGTAGACAAACTCTTTTTTTTCTCTCTCCGTGACTGGTACGTTTTCCTGGTCGGACGACGGCACCTTAACAGACTCGGTATCTATCCGGAAAAGAAAACAAGAATAGGAGGAAATATATAAGACGAGAAGCTCGTGCGAGGTGCGACATATATGCATGTAGGTACGTAAAAGTCAAAGTGCAGTGATATAGTCAGCTGAGGCATCCTAGCGAACAAACCATATGAACCTTGTTCTACGCGATCTGATCAAATTGGTCAAATACTTGCCATCTACCTTTATTGTATATCGACAATTCAATTAACATTTCCATTACATTTCAAATAGTTTTTAGAAACATATGCGTGTCGTACGTGTATATTTGCTAGTATTTTGAAATAAACTAGTGTTTTTACATGCTTTCGTCGGTAAGTGGCCAAGATTTCAGGGTTAAGAATATGAGACATTCAATTCAAAGCACCTTCAAATTTGCAACAGGTCGGGTTTTTTTTGTTCATTTCTTTAATTTAGAGATAAATGCATCTTAGGTCCATTAACTTGTTTGATTTTGTCATTTAGGTCCACCAACTCTGAAAACCGTATGTTTGGATCCATGAATTTTTAGGCCTCCTTTGGAATGGAGAAAACTTCCCTATTCATATGTTTTTTCCTATGAAAATAAATTGATTTCTACGAAATCCCCGTACAATTCTTGTGTTCGAAAGGGGCCCCTAAAGTTGTTCACGGTAAGTTTGTACCCCTTGAATAGGTCCAACGTGATAGTCCATATAGGGTGGCATGTGGGTCACGTGAAACTGCACGTGCCACGCAGGCTGATGATATGGATTGTCATGTTGGATCTATTCCACAAATGAAAGAGTATGGACTACAATGAACTATTTAAAAAGTTTATGGAACTCAAATATGCAGTTTTAGAGCTGATGAATGTGAATGACACGTTTAAAAGGGCAGCGGACCTATGATGTATTTATCTCTTTAGTTTACTTGATCTGTAAAAATTATCAGAAAGTTCGTTTTTCCTTTTCTAGTGAACTCTTGCAGTATCACGGATTCGCGGCCGTCGATGAGAATGTAGAAGCTAACACTTGCAGATTGCAGTAGGCAGAAAGGCAGCACACACAGTGACACAGCTCCGTCTGAAAAGCCCCCACATTCTCCTTATGCTTTGGAAGACTCTCCTACATATTCTCCTGAACAACCAGTCAATTATTGATTTCTACTCCCTCCGTCCCAAAATAAGTAACGTTTTCGCTTCCCGAAAAACGACTACCGGCAATTATATATTAAAATATATAAATATTTATGCTAATTAATTAGTATCATCGAAAAGATCTTTTTATCTAGTTTTTTAACAAATTTATTTGAAGATATAAATATTGCACGTATTTTCTACAAATCGAGTCAAACTTGTAGCACGAAAACCCAAAACGTCTTTTATTTTGGGACAGAGGAGTAGACTTGATCCATCACTAAACCTGAACACACAGAAAGCATTCAACTGAAGAACAGTAGCAAGTCAACACCCTGACACTACAAGCAGCAACTAACACATGCGACGTGCTCTTGCTTCCTCTCATGTCTCATCGCGTCATGCCATCTTGAGGCTGAGCCAGTGGAACAGCAGCGGCGGCGGCGGCAGCACCCCGACGCCGTCCTCCACCTGCACCACGTCCAGCTCGGTCGCCTGCCTCCTCTTGTGATACGGCGTGCCGCGCGCCTGGCGCCACTCACGGCCGGAGACGGTGAGCACGTCGGACTCCGTGGACGACGACGAGAGGCTCTCCCCACCGGACGGGTACTCGCCGTACCTCTTCTTGGCCCCGCCCCCACCCACGGCGAGCGTGAGCTCCAGCTCCGCGTCGTCGTCGGTTTCCTCCGCTTCGTCGTCCTCCTCCTCCTCCGTGCTCCGCACGTACTCGACGACTGGCGCCACGACGTCGAGGCTGAGAGTGGTGCGCGGCGTCGGCGTCGCTGCTGCGACGTGTCCGCCGCGGCCGCGAGCGGCGTAGCGGTGCTCATAGGCACACATGCCGAGAGCTCCTATGTTGTACTCGGTGCAGCTGCCGTTCGGCGAGGTGGACAGGTTCCTCTGGCTCTTGAACTCCCGTTTGAGGTCTCGCATCAGAAGCTTCTGAATCCTGTATAAGCGATGCAGCTCGTGAACCTGTGGCATCAGAGAAGAAGATGTCGATCAGTGTCTGAAGGCTAGTAGCTCCAAACGCTGGAAACCTCTTTGAGCTTACTTGCTGTCTGAAAGTCTCTTCATGTTTCAGCATGGCCATCTTCAGCGTGTCTTTATCGCAGTGCCTGAATGCTTGCTCCATGGGCATTGTGAGAGTAGTGCTTGTCACTCTATCTCTTCCAACCTGCAATGAAGTGAATTTAAGCAAGGGTTGATTACTATACAACTATAAGAATGGAAGTTTCTGAACTGGAATCGAGAAATGCAACATTACATTCAGAAGGAAGGAAAGAAAGAGAGAAGACAACGATATAAGGCTAAAATCTGCCTAGCATTTTTCTGAAAATAGAAGGCTGAGATCATTGTGACTGTTATTTGAGTGTGTCATCCAAAATATGCTTACTACAGTGAGAAGGCTAGGTAAGCCTGAAAGCATCTCACTCCTAACTTCCAGAGCTTCAGAATCATTGAAAGGAGCATTGAAGCTTGATGAGCAAATCAGAGTGGAATCAAAAGGAAGGAGTTCATTCCTCACCTAGTGTAACTGGTACCCGTGGATGTCAGAGAAGTGACTCACAAACTGTATCCTACTGAGCTCTAACTACTACTTGGCGCTTGCCACTCTCAGTTTCTGATCATTGTATGGCTCCAAAGGCCACAGGCTTTCCCTTATATACACATCCATCTCCACTCCACTCCACTCCACAACACAAGCAGAGCAAGCATGCAGTGCAGCTCCTGCCTCTCTCTGTCTCTCTGAACCGCTTCTCTCTAGACTCCGAAGAAAAGAGCAGCAGGAGACAAGACACGAATGATGTAAGATTCCTTTCACAGTGGCTGTATTTTTAACTAGGCATGCCGAAGCCGAACGATAAAAGCATACATCACTGTGACCCTGTTCTTGCAGAGGTTCACTCCTACAGGGTTAAGAAATGGACCACCTCCTAAATTACATGTGCCTTTGCGTAATCATTCGGCCGTAATAGAAAATTACTGTAAAAGAATGTCTGGTAAAAAAGGGTGATGAATGCAAGCTTTTGGAGCCAAATGTAAGGTGAAAGATAAGCTTTTGGACGACAGCAATACGTCAGTGGACCTCTATTCTTTCAATGTGTATACAATGCGTCAACAGCAGCTTTAAATCATTTTACACCGGACAGTCCTTTTTTCTCTACCGTCGCATCTATTTTCATTTCGAAGTTAGGGTTTTGGTAGGTACAGCAGGGGACGCTCCAGAATACCATCATCATGATCCAAGTGATAGAACAAGAGTTTTTTACCGTCATCATGTTCTTTCAACTGAAGCGGTTAATATGTTCTGTTAGATAAAAAGGAAGCTGTTAACATGTCAAGCTCAGATAATTGGATGTGAAAATGCCTACTAATCAGACACATGGGATCAGGGCATGAAATACAGTATTAGCCGAGTGATGAAGATGTTCTTCTCAGTGCACGCCAGATTGACTCCGGTTCGACTGCTTTTATTTTAAGCAGATCATAATGATGCAAGAAACAGTCCTGAAACATTTTGATATGCTACATGGTGTACAAATTCCCCATTCATGGACCAGTCAGTGCTCATTATCATGCATGATTTGGGGGCAAGGACTGAGTACTCTCCTTCTGGTCAGTGCAGTGCAGTGCTCTGTGGGAGGGCCAGGCCCCGGGCCGGCAAGTGGTCCAGTCCAGCCACTGCCGTTCTTCCTGTTCCTCCGTCCTCACTCCTCAGTCCCCACTCCCCAGACCCCAAGCGTGAGGTACACTCCTACCCTAGCTAATTGCACTGGGAAGCTAGTTATAATCTAGTGTTAGCAGAAGGAAATGGGTGCTGAACGAGACAAATTGTGTGTTAAAAAGGACTAACCCACACCAAAAGTGGCTTTCCTCCATCATGTCACTCACGCAGTCACGCTCCACAGGCCACAGGTGCCTAGATCGAGGAGAGAGCCATGCCCAAGTGCGGTTCCAAGAAAAGATGAGCTGAAAGGGCAGCACCATGCAAGAGCCTGTGTCCTGTGGAGCAAGTAAACAATGCCCCAGATGAGTAGTGATCACTCCAGCTGTTTTATATATATGCTGTGATATGCATACAGTAGCAACTAGCTAGCAAGCAGGCTTCACCCAATTGGTTAGCAGATGAGTAGTGGCCACACCTGCAGAAAGATGCATAACACTATGGGTTAATTAACAGATGCAAACCTTGCTAATGTTTGTTCACTTCTGGTTCTGGAACCCAGAGCAGCAGGGTAGGGTTACAAATAGTCTTTTCAATCAGCGGCGCTGTGGAGCGTGGGGAACTGGGTGGAAGAACGGAGGGCGAGGCAGCCGACAGCCGCGCACGCGCTGCCGCGGGAGGGAGGAGCAGCCGGGCCAGGTGGCGGGACCCGCAGCGTCGTTGGGCCCACATGGTATCAGCGGCCCATTGGCCCGGCCCGGTCGTCCTGGGCCACTGCAGATTCTCAGTGAGATCTTGTGGTGCTACTTCGTGTGGCTTGCGGTCTTGCGGAGACTGAGCATGATAAGTAATAAATCCTCTAGGAAAAACAAAACTGTATGCTGATAATAAAAAGATTACTGTATATGATAAGAGAACTGTAGAACTAAGAAACTATCTATACGGTTTTATCTATATATCTAATGGAGTATTAAAAATAGTATTGTTCATCTCTCACTCTTCTAACCTTCTTAGTTGGTCACTTTCTCTTCACTTCATATGCCCCTCGCTCTCACACCTCTTTTTCCCTGGACCCATCGTTCATTACTCCATTCTTTTCGCTCTCACGGGTGGCAAACATATACCCACAACATGAATTCAAGGCCTAGGTGGTAAACGTAGACTTGGGAGGAGGGCCCAGTAGAATGTATCCTCCTCCAACATGGTGTTGGTTATAATTTAGAGCAGCAAAGACACTGTTGGTGTTGCTCAACCTGAGCCTGTGCCGTGTTGCATGCGTCCACACGTAGTTTGCCTTCCACTTTTTTTTTAATTCACGACAAGTGCATACAATAGCCACTCATTGGGCTGAGGCAATCATCAATTAATTTACCATATTGAATCAATTAAATCTTTATTATATTTAGCATTTATTATGAACCTTAAATTTTATCTTATTAAGTTGAAATATGGTCGGCCAAACCCAATTAAATCTGACAAAAATAACTAGCTCATTATTGATGTGCTCTAACTCATGTGACCCTGTAAAATTGTACAACGTACGAGTATGTTTGCTAGTAGATATTATGAAAAATAAAACGCACTGTATGTATCTTGCTTGAAGTGGAGACGAACAAACATGCCAGTGAGCGCACGCTAATCTCCTATATAATACTAGGTATTTACTAGTATTATCCACTACAGCTACTATAGAGGATCCATCATGGCGACAAGCTTTGACTGAAAAAAAAGCTGTGGAATGGAAAATGGAAGGTTGACAAGCTTAAAGAAGGGATCAAAAGGAACAAAACGGCAGAAAGTTTGTGGAACGGGGTGAAAGCCGCTGTCATGTTGTGTCGATCTTCCGTGTCCTTTCGCCGTAACATATCCCTTTGCGAGGAAACAAGTAGTCACTTTGGCACGCAATAGCCGGGCACGAAAGGCTCCCTCGCTTTTTACGTGCTGCTATCTCATGAATTCAGTGCGCCGTTCATCAAGCACGAGCTTGCACGCATAGTTCCTCCGCTATGGGGTTATTACTAGAACTTGGAATCGCCATCTCTGGACAAGCTTGCTCGACCGGTCGCTGAAAAGGCAGTAGAGCTTCAACAAATTAAGCAATGCACTAGTTTCAGTTTGGGATAGACTAGTGGTGACACTCCAAAACTTAGTGGTAGTGACTTCATTTAATTTGGCATCTCACGATGAGGTTACACCATATCATATACCCCTACTACTGAAGTGCTGACAGTGTCACAGCATATACAGCATTGCATTGACACCATCTCTGTAAGACTCTAATACATGGATTCTGAAAGTCTGAAATGGACTAATCCGGAAGTGCTATTGTTCGAGACAAAGAAGAAGGGTAGATTGTTACACTTATACCAAGTACTAGTTAAAAAGAGCCCAGTTAAAAATGTAAAAACGTCAAAGCAGTAAGTTAGGATAGATGCCTTTGGAAAAGTCCATGAGCTTATTAGGACGCACCTGATGATACTAGCTGCGACATAGCGACAGAACTAAAATGGTAGGAATGATAAGAGTGAAGCATGCTTGGCAGCAATCCAGGAGCTAAGCCTAGGCACTTAAATTCAGTGCTGACCTTTCCCCGAAAGCGCATTGGTTCCAGTAACTTAATTGCCCGCAGCAGGTTCTGTTAAACAAAGCACCAAGCCAGCCAGCCAGCCTTCCATGAGTTCCGTCCATCACATGAGCAGCGTGTGACCTCATCATGCATAGTAAAACCCTAACATTCCACTCGTGCCTTGCGCCAAGTCTATCGTGCTCGTGTCGTTAGGGATCATCATGAAAATGGGTCAGGAACCAGGGTGAGGATAATAGTTTCTTAATTACCGATATGGCGATATGTCCTTCTTGAGTCATAATATAAACCTAATGGCTCGATGCTACGTTGGCAAGGCTTCTCTTTTGGTTCTCCTACTATCCTATCCACTCCTCATTGTATTAGAAGTACTTGTAAGAGTAAGTCCTTGTTCATGCATATAATAAAACATGAGGAGAAAAAAAAATGGTAGCTTTGTGTATTTTCATGTCAATTTTCAGAAATTAGCCATGAGCTCTGATGTTCATCATTGGTTGGGCAGGAAGAGATTAACTACTCTCCCTATCAAGTACCATCAGACATTGGCATGCTCTCCTTTTCTCCCCACGCCACACTTCTGCTGTTTCCTTTCTTTTTCAGTAAAGCTTAGCAAGAGCTTCTTTCTTGACCTCAGAATGTTTCTTAAAGCAGCCACACTCGTAGCCTCATTGGACAAGGGGAAAAAAATGGAAGTTCAAAAAGACAAAGTTATGTGGCTGCAGTATGCCAGCATGTGTTATTGTTGGAGATGAAAATAAACACAGAAACAAACCATATTGGGAAAAAATAGACAAGCACTGCCATTTTATCAAACTGGGCATCATGCTGAAAAAACAGCAGTCTGGTCAAAAACGGAAAGCGCATTTCAGGCCTACCCATACACATGATCTACATGCACAATCATGCTCAAGCAGTGTTCAGAAATCAAAAGGGCATACACATTCCAGAGACCAGCATAAAAGTCGCCCAGCCAGCAAAAGCGTCATGGACGTCTTGTGTTAGCCCATATATCACCGGCTCAGATGAGTGAACCACTCACTAGTTTTATCGAGCACCGCTAGTGTTGCTGAGCATCCACTAATTAAACCGACCATGAACCAGCGTTGTCCGTCCCCACACACTATGGCTAGAGGTTGAAGAAGAGGGAGAACAGATCATACACACACAGTACAAGACACCAGCGTTGACCAAAGCCCTGTATGGGAGATGACAAATCTGAACTCTCTTTACTGAGTTGCCGTGATAGTCTATTTATATAACTCTATCCATCTAGTCCTGATACAGCGCACATGCTGTAACAGTAACTAGATAACATACAGAGTTGACTCTGCGTCGACCTCTGCATGTGGCTACAGTGCTGCAAGTGAGCCGTTCGACGTCTACACCTACAACGACTACAGTATGAGCCTTTTCGATGCCGCCTTTCTCATTCAGTAGACATCTGGTAGCCGTCGGCCCCTCGCAAAGCGCAGCGCCAGAGAGCACCGGATGGATCGATGCACAGAGGATGGCAAGGCAGGCCCGGTGTCGATGAGGCATTCGACCGCTTTGGTCAGGAAAGAGACGGCCCACACAAGCAGTTGTTCCTGCATGGGCCCTTGTGCTGTGCTCCTTTGCCGGATGCTGAGACATGGAACCCAAAAAGACTGGGCACTTCGATCTTGACATCACAAAGGCATGGTTGGCCTGGTTCAAGACCTCTGATCCATGCACATGCCAAGCTATCAAGTTGTGACATGGAGAAGGCGGGCCCGTCTGTTTATGAGACAGCAGTTCATGATCGAAATCTACAATAGCAGGGTGATGAAGACGACCGCAAACTGTTTCTGAAGATGCACATATATGCTAGTTATGCATAGTTTCGAGATGGAACTTGCTTGGCTAAATTTAGTTCAAGTAAGCTGTGTGTTTGTTTTCAAAATACAAATTCAGACACTGAACTTCCTCTCTCCTCCCCCCCCCCCCCCCCCCCCCCCCCCCAAACTTCACAGGAAATCGTTCTCAAGAGTCATTCTTCTCACAACTAGTAGTATATTATCAATCCCTCACCTCTGATCATGGTCCGGTGTCTAACTTATTATTTAGAGCATCTACAGTAGCTTACAAATGCAACTTCTCCAATAAGATGATGTTGGGGTTCACCAATACTACTCTTTAAGGTATTGCAAGAGCGGTGGCAGTTTGCGGCGTGCTGGCCTTCCCCGGGGTCGGTGGCCGTGCCTTCTTGCTGCTGCTCCTCCGGGGTGGCTGCTAGCCTGCAGGGCACGTCTTCTCGAGACTGCTCGTGTGCGGCGGGACGCCTGCTGTGCGCGTGGTGGCGTTAGTGGCGGTGGGGGCGCCTGCGTTTCATCGCGAGCGCCTTCCTTTGGGATAGAGGCATCCTCTGCAGGGGTCCTGGCGGGCCACGACGGACTGGTTGTTCGAGGTTAGGGCTAAGGCCTGAACGGCGACGTCTGGGGACGCCGCTACCTCCTTGGTGGCGTCCTCTTCATACCTCTTCTCCTGTCGCTATACGTTCCTTGCCGCGTCGCCGGTCCACGTTGGAGCTCCCTGTTGTGCCTGCACACGCGCTTATTGTATGTCTTCACAACGGTTCGTCCTACCGTATCGTTGTTTGGATCGTCCTGGGATGCTTTGCCGCCGTCGTTCAACTTTTGTGGTGGATGCTTTGCCGCTACCATGTCTCTTCCGACGAATACTTCTATCATTGGTCTCTCTTCCTTGCAGATACTTTGCTACCAACATCGCTTTGGTCTCGGCGGATACTTTGCCACCAAGATCGTGTCCCTATGGCGGATGCTTTGCCGCCACGGGTTGTGTGGGGCTCCAATCCCCTCCCATGGATACTTTTGCTACTGGTATTGTGGATGACCATGTCGTCTCCTTAAGTGGATACTTTGCCACCACGGGTTGGCTTCTCTGTAGGAAATGTTGCGCTGATGTATTTGTTTTTCTTAGGTTTAGTCTGCTATTGGGTGTTGTGGCCGAGGGCTCCCCTCCTTGCCTTTTCTTGCTTTTTTTTGTGTCTTGTTGTAATCCTTGGATTACCTAGGCTCAACTTGTACTAAAACTTTTATTTCTTCTTAATGAAATACGTGTCCAAGGACATGGTTGAGAAAAAAAATTAATGCGAGTTTTAAAATTTAAGGTGTGAATGTAGGGTTTAAAATTTTTAGCAAGTTTCAGTTAATTTCACTAAAACTTTAAGTTACAAATGCGAGGTTTTCATTCTAGGGGTCCAACTTTGACATGGAGCCCACATGTATGTATAACACATATATGTGTACAATAGTAATAGAAACTGGTAGTTCAACTCAAAGCAATGGGTATGAATAAGATTGGTTGAAGCTTTGTTTATTGAATGTACATGTGTTCACCTCAATCTATATGTGTTGAACTAGAATTTAGTTTAATTTTCACTCCAATGCACTTCAACACATATGTATTGAGGTAAATACATGGGCATAAAACAAGACCTGATGATTATCGTCTAATGGGTATGGTTAAGGTCGGGGAGGGTGAAACATGGATAATGATGATATAGGATTGGACGTGACTTTTGAGTATTTTTAGGATTTTTTTCTTCTAACGCAGTTCGTGAGAATTAATGCAAAGACTTAGTTGGAGCCTTAAACTAGTACTCTCTATCCTGAAATATAAGGCATTCTCGAAACTTTAAGATTAATTATGAAGTAAAACAAATGACGTATGTAAGTACTTAGGCCTCCCTTAATTATACAAAGAGCTCGCGGTTACTATATTTTGAGCTAATGACCGGTACACAGGTGATTGGTGCTTTGCAGAAGTTAATTTACCTAGAATGTATTATATTAGGATATTTCTCGAATGTTTCAATGCCTTAAATTTTTTGAGAGAGGGAACAGCGTAAGGTAAGATGTACTAAATTTTAAGCTACATTTTCTAATGAAGAATGTGGAAGCTGGTGAGCTGTTTCCCTTGAGAGAAGTGAAGGTAAAACTTGTACTTCTTCATATGTGAATCAGTAAACCGTGCGTGTGCATGTCAAACACTTTGCGTATGAAGCAAAGTGGAAATGGTTATTGGCGAATATCACTGGCAATTACAAATGGAAATATATAGTTAGCTTGCCAAACATGTAATTGGGTCTCATTGGCTAGACCCGGCTAGATTACTAATTTGGACCTTAGATTCATGCTGGTTTACCTTGACCACCACGTTTAGGTTTCGATTTACAATTTTTAACGCTTTATATTACCAACAACATATAAATTCCCTATAAAAAACATATAAATTCCATCCAAACCTTGTTTTCATGGTTCCATGCATTCCTACTCTGCTTACTCTGCTCGGTTTCTCAAAGCGAAGCCAAAAATAGAAACTGAGAAACCTGCTCGCTAAGGATGTTGAACAGACGATGACACATAAGGTGCCTAAACAAATAGCCCAGAAAAGTTCGATGATATATTTCATATAAAATCGCGCTGAGGTATTTTGCAATTTTCTCACAAAGGCCTAGTTGTCAACCGGCTTGCTTGATTCGATTTATTTTCTCAGGGTGTGCTTGATTTGATTGAGTCAGATGATTGTTCATGCATTTTACAACGCCGTTCATGGCTCACGCGTGGCGTGCCATCGATGTCAACAGCGGGTATTAAATTCAAATTCTTGTTTTGATGTGAAAGGTAAAATGAGGAATAGGCTCAGTTTATGGCTAGTAATACTTAACTGTGCTGCAATTTTTTGGATGTGATCGTCAAACTTGAGACTATAAGTTAAAACTGATATAGCTTGAGAATTGAGTGTTCAGTCATGTCCGTTTCAAAAAAAAAGGTGTTCAGTCATTAAATTTTAGTGGCATGTCTCTGTTGGTCAGATGTTTTAAAAGAGAGCATAGTTGGATTCAAAATTAGCAGCCCTATTGGAAATCTCATCTAGCCTCTCAGGCTATTTAAACTGAATCGGTTCACCCCCTAGTTGAAGTTATCATTTTGTTTCTTCCTCTATAAATTGCGTCTGAGTTCAAAATTCATTGGAGTTTGGAGAAATTTTCTTTCGAAATGTGGGTTGCGGCAACATCATACCATGCGTTATAACACATTAAGGTTTTTCTGGAGCAATGTCAATGTTACGGTGTAGTCATCAAACTTTAGGGCATAAATAAAGAAGTTGAAGCGTCCAATTAGGCATCCTAGAAGCATAAGCTCAAACTGTTGGAGTACAAGCAATGGGTACCCGAAACCCGCTAGGTTTTTACCTTATTATAGGGTAAGGGTATGAGTCAACTTTTCTACCCATGGATTTGTTAATGGGCAAAAAGCCAGACCCAACAGGCTTATGGGCATGGGTCTAGGTCTGTGTCTGTAGTACCCACACCCGTAAATCCATGGGTTTTTATCATATCTTATATTATAGTATAATATAATTGAGTGCTTTAGTCGTATGGTGATGACTGGTGCTCGATGTGTAAGTTGAAATTAAGAGAAGCTTTTGCCGTAGGACATTATTATATCCATGTAAGTATAGAACGACACTACACCAGTAGGATTTTTGAAAAAAGAACTGACGCTCATATTCAAGTGCATGACATATTGACACTAGAAATAGCAAGACAGCTACCTAATTTGGGCCGGCCCAATTTGCATAGCGGCATGGCACTTGTTCGCTACAGAAACAGCGACGTTGCCTGCCTGCTAGTGCTAGCTGTGCTCATTCAGGGAGAAGCAATAGTCCCACCTCGCCAGTACAAATAAGAGGGCAAATGATAGACTCTTATATAAGAAGACAAAAGCTAGCATAGATTTGGGTAATGGGTCATAGTTTTTTTTACTTACCTCCGTTTTCGTTTACTTGTCACCAACCTTTTACTGTAACAAATTTGACCGTTTGTTTTTTTCTTCTAAAAAATTTTAGATACTTCAATGTATATAACACTGATGAAGTATGTTCAATAAAGAATCATATATGTGAAAACTTGATGTATCTAGAAATCTTTTGCAGAAAAAAACAGATGGTCAAATTTGCTACAGTAAAAGGTTGGTGACAAGTAAACGAAAACGGAGGGAAGTAACGGGTATGGGTTTGGGATGACAAAACCCTGTGGGTTTATGTCAGGTGGTATCTCTAGTTAAGATATTAGCAGTTAAGATATTAGCAGCCCTCGTAGTTAAGTATTGTTGTCGTAGTCAAGTATTGATGGCTGATTTGTTGTGAGAGAAAAATAATATTCATTGGCTGAGCGAATAGGACATTAGCTCTCTATCAGGGTACTTTGGAAACGTCTATGGTTCGTCCAGTGCAATAAACATTGTTGTCGTAGTTAAGTATTGTTGGCTGATTTGTTGTGAGAGAAAAATAATATTCATTGGCTGAGCGAACAGGGTGTTAGCTCTCTATCAGGGCACTTTGGAAACGTCTATGGTTTGTCCAGTGCAATAAACCTAGCGGTGCAGAAAATGACCAATACGTAAATATTTATAGTTTTGTCGTACGTTGTGATCGGATATGGCCTAGCACTCAATGACACAGGGTTTATACTGGTTCAGGTAACATACCCTACGTCCAGTTTGAGTCGGTCGGTGACTTTATTTCTAAGCCCAGATACTCGAAGTTTGTTGTGGGGTTATAAACGAGAGGGAGTAAGATGGAGGTGCAAGAGGTCCGGTCGGACTCTAAACCGAAGGACCGAGAGTGACGAAAGCTCATGCGTGCGCTAAGTATTCGAGCGTGTCCTCTGTGTAGCGTTAGAGTGTTTAAAGCTAACAGAGGATGAATCGATCGTTGGTAGTTTGAATCGTTCGAGAGTCGTTGGAGTGGTGAGAGAGCGCATCCTTTTTTATAGATGAAGGAGATGACCTTACAAGTGAGAGAGTGTACATATACTACTAAGTCTTGTTGTCCACGCTGTCGGGTACAAGTTGATTGTAGGCGCCCACAACACTGTTGATGCCCAGAGGCATGTGGGGGGTTTTATCGTGTTCGCCTAATATGGAAATTGATGGCGCCCACAACACTGTAGGGCAGACGTCGGCGGCCACAACACTGCTTGGGTTCTGACATGCCTGGAAGGTGGCAGGGCACCCTTCTGACATGCCCTGTCGGTACTGTCCTGCAGGTGTACAGGGTACGGTCCTTGGTATTGCGTTTGACTTGAGCGTCCTGTCTTATTTGCTCCGCCCGTTTCCTAGGTCCTTACCGAGCGGACGTCTCTGGTCGGTTGATCCCAGTCGGCTCCGACTGCGCCAGACAGAGAAGAGCTGTAAGCAGAGGTTCGGTGCATCCCCGGTCGGAGACGCGGGTCGGAGTCGAAAGCGGTGTTGGCCAGGCCTTTCGGTCGGAGAGGCGGGCCAGAGTCGGAAGCGAGCATTGTCCTTTCCTTGGCTAGGCCTTCCGGTCGAAGAGGCGGACCGGGGTCGAAAGCGAGCGCCATTTCTCTTTGGCCAGACCTTCCGATCGGAGAGGCGGGCCGGAGTCGGAAGCGAGCGCCCTTCCTCTTTAGCAAGGCCTTTCGGTCGGAGAGGCGGACCAGAGTCGGAAGCGGGCGTTTATCCTCTCCTTGGCCAGGCCTTCCGGCCGGAGAAGCGGGCCGGAGTCGGAAGCGAGCGTCGTTCCTCTCTTAGCCAGGCCTTCCGGTCGGAGATTGGACCATCCTTTTGGCTTGTCGTTAGGTTTTTAGATCAACCCAGGAGTTACGCGTCATTCGCAATATTGTCTGCTGGTTCGAGCTTTCGCTGAGAAGTAGGCCTATGAGAGACCCCGGGTTTATGAACCCGACAAAACCTGACTCGTAAGAAAAAAAACAAGGGCCTAGGTACTAGTAACTTGGAATCATATGTGATTTATTTATTTGCTCGGACAAACAGCCTGTTCAGTAACTTGGAATCATGTGTGATTTATTTATTTGCTCGGACAAACAGCCTGTTCAGTAACTTGGAATCATGTGTGATTTATTTATTTGCTCAGATAAAAAATCTGTTCGCTTGTTGGTTTCAGTCAGGACTTATCAGCTATGGTATAATATTTTTCTCTCAAAACAAACCAACACCAGCCAAAGTTATCAGTCTAGAAACCAACCAACGAACTGGCTGAAAAGAAATTGCATGATTCAACCCCGAGAGATGGCTTTGAAATTTTGTAAACCACGGAGTGTACATGTCTGGAGCGCGTATCAGCAAGGGTGAATGAAAACATAAATAACAATCACTCGGATGATGGATAGAAATTCCGTTTGAAATTTGACATTCTGGTGATGTATACAGAAACTGGCCGGTGCAGGAGGATTTGTCAGTGCCATGAAAAATTGAAGCACTAAAAGAAATTGGCAAAAGAAAAAAAAAAGAATACCTTTAACTCTACGTTGGGCCTACGATGGGCCAGGAGAACCTCTCGGTGGGTCCAGCCCGTTGCAGAAGCATGGCGGTTTCGTGAGCGAGGAGGGGGGGGGGGGGGGGGGGGGGGGGGGGGGGGGGCGGCGGTGAGCGGCGGCGCGGGAGAATCCGGCTGAGAGAGACGAGCAGCGTACGGCGAGAGGGCGGCGAGAGACGAGCGGACGAGAGCCGAGCAGGCGACGGCGGGGTAGGTCGGCGAGTAGCTCCGTGATGGCGCCGCAGCTCGACGCGTCGGCCGCGAAGAAGCGGCGGGTCACTGAGGAAGCCGCGGCGGCGGCGGCCGAGGAGGGGGACCCCATCCTGGCGCTGCCGGAGGACCTGCAGCTGCGCATCCTGTCCCTGCTCCCGCTCAAGTCCGGCATCCGCACGGGCGCGCTCTCCACGCGGTGGCGCGCGCCGCTGGCCCGCGCCGTCCTCGCTCGACCTCCACCTCCGCTCCGGGGTCGACGACCCGGATCGGCTCCTCGGCTCGCTCCACCGCCGCGGGCGCCGCCGCCTCGACCGCTTCTCCCTGACCTTCCACTTCGGCGAGTACCGCCGCCGCCGCCTCCCCCACCGCTACTTCGGCGACGAGGACATCCGCCGCTGCCTCGACTACGCCGCCGCCTGCGATGCCAAGGACCTCCACCTCGACATCGCCGACCACTTCATGAGCACGGTCTCCATGCTCCGCTTCCCGCCGGCCTGCCCCCGCCTCGCGCGCCTCTCCCTCCTCCGCGTCGGCAACGTCACCTTCGGCTACTCCCTCCGCTCCGACGCCTACGCCACCCTCGAGGTCATCCAGATCCACTCCGCCCGCTCGGTGGACATCAACCACCTTCTCCCAGCGTGCCCTCGCCTCCGCACCCTCGACCTGCGCGACTGCGAGTTCCTCGATACCTCGGATGAAATCTACGCCACGTCGCCGCAGGGGCGCCTCAGGAGCCTCACCGTCGCCGAGTGCAACCGCGTCACCCACCTCTACGCCGGCTTGGCCTCCGGCCTCCGCTCCTTCCGCCTCAGCAGTGCCCTTCTCCCCATCTACGAGATCGCGGCCACCGCGCAGCTTGACGACCTTTACATCTGCCTACGGGGGCCATGCATAAGCTATCCTCTCAAGCACTGGATCCAAGCGCTTCCCAACCTCGCCAACCTCACGGTCCTCACCATCTGCAGCATTGCCCTCCGGGTTGGTCCACTGTGATGCCTCTAGTTTGTTTTGTTCTTATATGCTGTTCATCTAGATTGTTTTTCATTTCATCTAGTTTATTCTAGTCTGCTAAAGAACTTTGTAAACTATTCTTGCAGAGGATTTATGCGTTGGCTCGTTTCGGATCAGCTACTTGTTTGACCAGGCTGAGGAAATTGCCGAGCTTAAAAGAGCTGCAGCTGCTGATGTTTGAAATGAAAAGCTCCAATCTCGCTCATATCTATATATGTTCCTCCAGACCTGCCAGTGTCCAAAGCTGGAGAGGCTCTTTGTGCAGGTCAGTGTCAAATTATTTAGGTGTCCAATGCTAACACTACATCTACCTGCAGCTCCCATCAAGCAGTGGTGATACATTTGTAGGGAATTCCTTGGAGGTGGCAGAGGATGATGATTCAGAGGAAAGGCATTCTGAGGAAGATGTTACAGAGGATGATGAACCGGACGAAGAGGTTTCGGAGGAAGAAGATACAGAGAGTGATGAACCAGAGGAAGAGCTTTCGGAGGAAGATGTGACGGAGGATGAGTTATTGCAGGAAAAACTGGTACAAGAATATATGCTGAAGGAAAGACCCTTCTATGAGGATGTGTATGAGGAAGATATTCTCGGAGAAGATGTGCCGGAGGAAGAGTATTTTGAGGAAGACGCACCAGAGTATGACTTAGGTAACCTTATGTTTGTAAGGATGATGAAATTCAAGGGCCACTACTTTGAGTTGTGTCTAGTAAGCTTTTTGTTGAGGAAGGCCACTGGTCTAAATAAACTGCTATTGGTTGCTCCTGAGGGGAATCTCATGGACACGGTTGGAAATGATCCTGTGGATCTATCCTCTTTTGGAGAGACAAAACAACTGCCTTTCAAAAGAGCTTCACCCAATGTTCAGATAATTCTGAGCAAATGTGATTCTGCTGGAATCCAGCCAGTGCATGCTGAGATTTTTGCCAACTTTTAGTTTTCTCAGTTGAAGAATACCATAATCTAGATAAATAGTAAGAACTTGCCAAGTGGACATAACATAACTGAAGGTGTTTTCGGCTCTTTATCTATATGTTCCGTTTCCATCATTATTGTATGAAATGTGGAACAGGAAAGCCACAATATATGTATTGTGGACAAGTGGGCATGATATTTTGTGGTATAGATCACCTGGTTGTATGATTTAGGCATTTTGTGCTGCTCCCTAAGTTCTCTCTCTTCTCATTTTTTGTCTTTTGTTTAATTATGTTACCTTTGTCCTGTCTTGTAAAACATGATGTTCCTGAAGAAAAGTTGACTATCTTGATTTCTTTTCTGTTCTGTGTGTATTATCCTATATGTGTAAAATAGTAATAGAAACTACTAGTTCAACTCAAAATAATGAGTATGGACAAGATTGAGGAGGGTGAGAAATGATAATGATGATATGGATTTGGACGCAGCTTGTGAGCATTTTAGCATTTTTTTTCTATATAAGGTGGCTTGTGAGAATTAATGCAGAAACTTAGTTGGAGCCTCAAATTAACATTACAGTAATATTCCCACTGTTCTAGAATATTTTAGAAATTTTAAAATAGATTAACCCTATTTTAATTATAGCGAGAGTGCGAGACCTTATGTACCATATTTTGAGCACATTGGTGAACACTAATAAAAAGGTATGCATGGGATTGGTGTTGTGAGGGAGTTAGAGCCTCTTTGGCAGGGCTCCTGCAGGGGCTTGGGCTCCGGCTCCTGCAGGAGCTGTGCCAAACGTCTGTTTTGGAAAGGGCTCCGCATGGGGAGCCGGTCAAGAACCGGAGCCATTTTTTGCCTGCGCAGAAGAAGCCTAAAAAATGAGCTTCGCGCGGCTCCTTGCTGTGGGTTCACGTCGTCTAGTGCGAAGGAGCCGTTTTGTTAAACGTTTTCCAGAACGGCTTTAGCTCCTCCAGAGGAGCCAGAGCCGGAGCCATTTTCAGAGGAGCCAGAGCCGACCCTGCCAAACAGGCACTTAATTCACCTAGAATGCATTATATTAAGACAATTTTTTTAATGTTTTAATATCTTATATTTTAGGATGGAGGAAATAGTAAGATAAGGTGTACTAAATTTTAAACTACTTCATTTTTTTAATGAAGTATGCTGGTGAGATCTTTCCCTTAAGAGAAGTGAAGGTAAAACTTGTACTTCTTCATGTGTGAATCAGTAAAACCGTGTGTGTGCATGTCAAACACTTTGCATATCAAGCAAAGTGGAAATGGTTCTTGGCGAATATCACTGGCAATTACTTATTACAGATGGAAATATAGTTAGCTTGCCAAACATGTATTTGGGCCTTATTGGCTAGACCGGGCCAGATTGCTAATTTGGACTTTGGATTCATGCTAGATTACCTTGGGCACCACGTTTGGGGTTCGACTAACATATAAAATGCCATTCAAACCTTGTTTTCATGGTTCCATGCATTCCTAACCCGCTTACTCTGCTCGGTTTCTCAAAGCGAAGCCAAGAACTAGTCCTACGAAAATTGAAACCTGTTCTCTAGCCAGTGATGTTGAACAGACGATGACACATGGCAAGTTGCCTAAACAAATAGCCCAGAAAACTTCGATGATTTCATAAAAATCGCGCTGAGGTATTTTGCAATTTTCTCACAAAGGCCTACAACCTGTTCGTTTCGGCTTATTCGCCCGTATCTGACTTATAATCCACGGCTTTGAACAATATTTTTCTCTCATACCAAACCAGCCAACAGTACTTTCAGCCATGGCTTATAAGCCAATTCAGCCGAAACGAATAGGCTCTAGTTATCAGCCGGCTTGTTTGATCGGATTTATTTTTTCAGGGAGTGATTGATTTGATTGAGTCAGATGATCGTTCATGCATTTTTCAACGCTGTTCATGGCTCACGCGTGCCGTGCCATCGATGTCGAACAGCTGAAGCACACGCTCAGACTGTTGGAGTGTTAAGATATTAGCAGACAGACCTGGCTCTCCCTCAGGGCACTTTGGAGCCGTCTATGGTTCATCCGGTGCAATAAACCTGACGTAGAAAGAGCGGAGGTCGAAGTACCACTAATTTGGAATGATGTGTGATTTATTTGATCGGACAAGCATTTTAGCATTTTTTTTCTATATAAGGTGTCTTGTGAGAATTAATGCAGAAACTTAGTTGGAGCCTCAAATTAACATTATAGTAATATTCCCACTGTTCTAAAATATTTTAGAAATTTTAAAATAGATTAACCCTATTTTAATTATAGCGAGAGTGCGAGACCTTATGTACCATATTTTGAGCACAATGGTGAACACTAATAAAAAGGTATGCATGGGATTGGTGTTGTGAGGGAGTTAATTCACCCAGAATGCATTATATTAAGACAATTTTTTAATGTTTTAATATCTTATATTTTAGGATGGAGGAAATTGTAAGATAAGGTGTACTAAATTTTAAACTACTTCATCTTTTTAATGAAGTATGCGGTAGCTGGTGAGATCTTTCCCTTAAGAGAAGTGAAGGTAAAACTTGTACTTCTTCATATGTGAATCAGGAAAACCGTGTGTGTGCATGTCAAACACTTTGCATATCAAGCAAAGTGGAAATGGTTCCTGGCGAATATCACTGGCAATTACTTATTAGTTATTACAGATGGAAATATAGTTTTTTTTAGGAAAAGATGGAAATATAGTTAGCTTGCCAAACATGTATTTGGGCCTTATTGGCTAGACCGGGCCAGATTGCTAATTTGGACTTTGGATTCATGCTAGATTACCTTGGGCACCACGTTTGGGGTTCGACTAACATATAAAATGCCATTCAAACCTTGTTTTCATGGTTCCATGCATTCCTAACCCGCTTACTCTGCTCGGTTTCTCAAAGCGAAGCCAAGAACTAGTCCTACGAAAATTGAAACCTGTTCTCTAGCCAGTGATGTTGAACAGACGATGACACATGGCAAGTTGCCTAAACAAATAGCCCAGAAAACTTCGATGATTTCATAAAAATCGCGCTGAGGTATTTTGCAATTTTCTCACAAAGGCCTACAGCCTGTTCGTTTCGGCTTATTCGCCCGTATCTGACTTATAATCCACGGCTTTGAACAATATTTTTCTCTCACACCAAACCAGCCAACAGTACTTTCAGCCATGGCTTATAAGCCAATTCAGCCGAAACGAATAGGCTCTAGTTATCAGCCGGCTTGTTTGATCGGATTTATTTTTTCAGGGAGTGATTGATTTGATTGAGTCAGATGATCGTTCATGCATTTTTCAACGCTGTTCATGGCTCACGCGTGCCGTGCCATCGATGTCGAACAGCTGAAGCACACGCTCAGACTGTTGGAGTGTTAAGATATTAGCAGACAGACCTGGCTCTCCCTCAGGGCACTTTGGAGCCGTCTATGGTTCATCCGGTGCAATAAACCTGACGTAGAAAGAGCGGAGGTCGAAGTACCACTAATTTGGAATGATGTGTGATTTATTTGATCGGACAAGCATTTTAGCATTTTTTTTCTATATAAGGTGTCTTGTGAGAATTAATGCAGAAACTTAGTTGGAGCCTCAAATTAACATTATAGTAATATTCCCACTGTTCTAAAATATTTTAGAAATTTTAAAATAGATTAACCCTATTTTAATTATAGCGAGAGTGCGAGACCTTATGTACCATATTTTGAGCACAATGGTGAACACTAATAAAAAGGTATGCATGGGATTGGTGTTGTGAGGGAGTTAATTCACCCAGAATGCATTATATTAAGACAATTTTTTTAATGTTTTAATATCTTATATTTTAGGATGGAGGAAATTGTAAGATAAGGTGTACTAAATTTTAAACTACTTCATCTTTTTAATGAAGTATGCGGTAGCTGGTGAGATCTTTCCCTTAAGAGAAGTGAAGGTAAAACTTGTACTTCTTCATATGTGAATCAGGAAAACCGTGTGTGTGCATGTCAAACACTTTGCATATCAAGCAAAGTGGAAATGGTTCCTGGCGAATATCACTGGCAATTACTTATTAGTTATTACAGATGGAAATATAGTTTTTTTTAGGAAAAGATGGAAATATAGTTAGCTTGCCAAACATGTATTTGGGCCTTATTGGCTAGACCGGGCCAGATTGCTAATTTGGACTTTGGATTCATGCTAGATTACCTTGGGCACCACGTTTGGGGTTCGACTAACATATAAAATGCCATTCAAACCTTGTTTTCATGGTTCCATGCATTCCTAACCCGCTTACTCTGCTCGGTTTCTCAAAGCGAAGCCAAGAACTAGTCCTACGAAAATTGAAACCTGTTCTCTAGCCAGTGATGTTGAACAGACGATGACACATGGCAAGTTGCCTAAACAAATAGCCCAGAAAACTTCGATGATTTCATAAAAATCGCGCTGAGGTATTTTGCAATTTTCTCACAAAGGCCTACAGCCTGTTCGTTTCGGCTTATTCGCCCGTATCTGACTTATAATCCACGGCTTTGAACAATATTTTTCTCTCACACCAAACCAGCCAACAGTACTTTCAGCCATGGCTTATAAGCCAATTTAGCCGAAACGAATAGGCTCTAGTTATCAGCCGGCTTGTTTGATCGGATTTATTTTTTCAGGGAGTGATTGATTTGATTGAGTCAGATGATCGTTCATGCATTTTTCAACGCTGTTCATGGCTCACGCGTGCCGTGCCATCGATGTCGAACAGCTGAAGCACACGCTCAGACTGTTGGAGTGTTAAGATATTAGCAGACAGACCTGGCTCTCCCTCAGGGCACTTTGGAGCCGTCTATGGTTCATCCGGTGCAATAAACCTGACGTAGAAAGAGCGGAGGTCGAAGTACCACTAATTTGGAATGATGTGTGATTTATTTGATCGGACAAGCATTTTAGCATTTTTTTTCTATATAAGGTGTCTTGTGAGAATTAATGCAGAAACTTAGTTGGAGCCTCAAATTAACATTATAGTAATATTCCCACTGTTCTAAAATATTTTAGAAATTTTAAAATAGATTAACCCTATTTTAATTATAGCGAGAGTGCGAGACCTTATGTACCATATTTTGAGCACAATGGTGAACACTAATAAAAAGGTATGCATGGGATTGGTGTTGTGAGGGAGTTAATTCACCCAGAATGCATTATATTAAGACAATTTTTTTAATGTTTTAATATCTTATATTTTAGGATGGAGGAAATTGTAAGATAAGGTGTACTAAATTTTAAACTACTTCATCTTTTTAATGAAGTATGCGGTAGCTGGTGAGATCTTTCCCTTAAGAGAAGTGAAGGTAAAACTTGTACTTCTTCATATGTGAATCAGGAAAACCGTGTGAGTGCATGTCAAACACTTTGCATATCAAGCAAAGTGGAAATGGTTCCTGGCGAATATCACTGGCAATTACTTATTAGTTATTACAGATGGAAATATAGTTTTTTTTAGGAAAAGATGGAAATATAGTTAGCTTGCCAAACATGTATTTGGGCCTTATTGGATAGACCGGGCCAGATTGCTAATTTGGACTTTGGATTCATGCTAGATTACCTTGGCCACCACGTTTGGGGTTCGACTAACATATAAAATGCCATTCAAACCTTGTTTTCATGGTTCATGCATTCCTAATCCGCTTACTCTGCTCGGTTTCTCAAAGCGAAGCCAAGAACTAGTCCTACGAAAATTGAAACCTGTTCTCTAGCTAGTGATGTTGAACAGACGATGACACATGGCAAGTTGCCTAAACAAATAGCCCAGAAAACTTCGATGATTTCATAAAAATCGCGCTGAGGTATTTTGCAATTTTCTCACAAAGGCCTAGTTGTTGGCCGGTCTGTTTGATCGGATTTATTTTTTCAGGGAGTGATTGATTTGATTGAGTCTGATGATCGTTCATGCATTTTTCAACGCCGTTCATGGCTCACGCGTGCCGTGCCATTGATGTCGAACAGCTGAAGCACACGCTCAGACTGTTGGAGTGTTAAGATATTAGTAGACAGACATGGCTCTCCCTCAGGGCACTTTGGAGCCGTCTATGGTCCATCCAGTGCAATAAACCTGGCGTAGAAAGAGCGGAGGTCGAAGTACCACTAATTTGGAATGATGCGTGATTTATTTGATCGGACAAAAGATGATGCACACACATTAATCAACCGTAAATATAGCTTTATGCCTTGTTTGGATGTAGTTGGATTCATATCAATCCACATTTGTTGGGGTAGATTGGAGTACAACTTTGAACTAAATTTCATCCCAATCCACTCCCACACATGTGGATTGAGGTAAATCCAATAACATCCTTAAATTTTTTATAAACTACGAAGTGTATATGTCTGGAGCGTGTATCCGCATCCATCCGTCTAATGTGCACACACATTAATTCACGAAATTTGCAAGGAAGCTTCTCACTAATGATCAAATGATTCAATTCAATAGAATAATGTAGATTAAACAGGTAACGTTGATGAGACAACAACATCGTGCTAGTTAGCATAGTTGAAAAGGACAAACCGTTAGACTTGCACAAAAAACAGGCAAAATATTATGGTAATATTGGATTTGAAATTGACAGAGAACTTTAATGAAGTTCAAGCAGTGGTTTGAAAACCAGTCTACGGTACGGAAAATAAAATAAAAGTATAGTCGTCGCGAGCCGAGACTAAGAGGAACTAAAAATCCCCCTTTAATCATGCTACATCAATCAGAATAAGGTTTCAGTACTCGATCAAACACTCATGTGTCATGTTCAGTTAGACGAAAATCCCCTTTTGACTTGAAACAGTGGGCATTCTTGCACTTGCTCTGGAAGCAACTTAGCCAGAGACTGACACTTCGTTCCTTACTGGTAAAGTAACTAATCAGTTCCTTTCCACAAAGGAAAAAAAGAAAGCTAAGAAACTAATATGTTATCGCACGAGATTCCTCGCATGAGCTAAGCAGTAAGCACCACACACGGCATATATTTCCAATCATGCATGTCTCATTCAAGGAAGTCCATGTTCCACGAGCAGCATCCATTTGAACACATCAAGAATCAGTCCTTAAGAGAGCACAATGCAAAGCACACGAGCTAGCAGACAATGTCGACGGACCGTGACATAGCTCTCTGCCGTGTCACAAAAGTCAACCATCCGCGGTTTCGTGCCAGTGTTCGTCAGTCTTGTATTTCACGATCGACACTTCATCGCTTCACAAATTCACGTCACATCGATCCTTGGGTGTACACGGTCACACGGACACACGGACACCCCATGATATATATGCACCAGTTTTGCACCACCTAGTTCATACGATAGATAGCTAGAACAGGAGCAAATAAAGGCAACCAAGATGGCTAGGCCGTCGTCGACAAGCAGCACAGCGTCGTCGCTGGCCGCCCTGGTGGTCGCCTTCGCCGTCGCGTCCCTCGCGCAGCCCGGCGCGGCCGACCTGAAGCTGAACTACTACGCGAGCACCTGCTCCAACGTGGAGACCATCGTGCGCGGCGTGGTGCAGCAGAGGGTGCAGGCCACCATCCGCACCGTCGGCTCCACCGTCCGCCTCTTCTTCCACGACTGCTTCGTCGAGGGTTGCGACGGCTCGGTGCTGATCGAATCCACGCCGGGCAACCAGGCGGAGAAGGACGCCTCCGACAACAAGTCCCTCGCGTCCGAAGGCTTCGACACCGTGCGGAGCGTCAAGGCCGCCGTCGAGGCCGCCTGCCCGGGCACGGTGTCCTGCGCCGACGTGCTCGCCCTCGCCACTCGGGACGCCATCTCCATGGTACATATGCCTGCACGTTAGTTCCAGGCCCGATACATCGTGGTACTAGTATAACCTAACGTGCATGCAGAGTGGCGGGCCTTTCTTCCAAGTGGAGCTGGGTAGGCTGGACGGCCTGAACTCCACGGCCAGCAGCGTGCCAGGCCAGCTGCCCGAGCCCAACCAGACCATGGACCAGCTGCTGGCGGTCTTCAAGGCACACGGGCTCAACATGTCCGACCTCGTCGCGCTCTCAGGTCCGTGTCCATCAGACATACACACATGCATTAATTCTCAGCTGCTTTGTCAGTTCATTTCTTCACCGCGTATATATGCGTGAACTATGTGCCAATGTGATCGATCGAGCAGCGGCGCACAGCGTGGGTCTGGCGCACTGCAGCAAGTTCGCGAATCGGCTGTACAGCTTCCAGCCGGGGCAGCCGACGGACCCGACGCTGAACCCCAAGTACGCGCGGTTCCTGGAGAGCAAGTGCCCCAACGGCGGGGCCGACAACCTGGTGCTCTTGGACCAGTCCTCGCCGGCGCAGTTCGACAACCAGTACTACCGGAACCTCCAGGACGGCGGCGGGCTGCTGGGCTCCGACGAGCTGCTCTACACCGACAACCGGACGCGCGCCATGGTGGACTCGCTGGCCAACAGCACCGACGCCTTCTACAAGGCCTTCGCCGACGCAATCGTCAGGCTCGGCCGCGTCGGGGTCAAGTCCGGCAGGCGGGGCAACATCCGCAAGCAGTGCGACGTCTTCAACTGATCACAGAAAAATTGCATTTGCATCGTTGCATGCGTGCGTGCGCACGAAATTGTGTGTGCGTTGACATGCATGTTCGTTCCAGAGAGAGGGAAGATTCGTTTCATTTGGGTGTTTTGTTTTGTTTGTAATCGTATACATCTGTCCTGTTTGATTCGTTGCATTGCATGCGTTGATTGTTGAAGGTGTCAGGTCTGTGTAATAATTAATGCACATAAGATGTTCCGTAATTAATTGTACAAAGTGACGAATAAAACATTCTCCAGAATAAGTATTGGATTCTCCAGAATATCAGCAGCATGTTCGGTTGGCTTCGTTGCTGGTTCGTGAAGAAGTACTGCTGGCTGATTTGTGTGAGAGAAAAATACTATTCCAGCTGAAAATTTATGATCGTTTACGACAAGCCACAGCCAAACGAACAGGCTGCAGGCACGATGCTGTCAGTCACAGTGTCGGTTTTCAGTGTACCAACTGAGCCCTTGTTTAGTTGCCACCCCAAAACTTTACACCTTATCCCATCGAATATTTAACACATGCAAAGAGTATTAAATATAGACTAAAAAATAACTAATTGCACAGATTACGACTAATTTACGAGACGAATTTTTAAGCCTAATTAGACCATGATTTGACAATAAAGTGCTACAGTAACACATGTGCTAATGCCGAGTTAATTAGGCTTAATAAATTTATCTCGCGGTTTACCGACGGATTCTGTAATTTATTATTTATTAGTATCTGAACATGCGACATCTCCATATAACACTCGACGTGGGACCCAAAACTAAAAGGCCTGAATAACATGAAACTTGCCGCGGACAGATACTGTACGTGCTACCATACTTTTTTGTCCATACATGCAGCACTCCGGTAACGCAGAACCATGATCGATTGCTCCCGAGTCTCAAACATTCCTCCTCCGAAACCACTTGCGGTCACCGTAACCTCCGTGCTGAACCTTCTATCTCCCAGAGGAATTATTGGAGGCCTGAATTTTTTGTCAAACTTATGAGCAATTATTGTTCCGAAACTCGATGTCCACCATGGTGTTTCGTCATCATAGGTATTTTTTTAGATGAAAGGTTTCCCTGCTTTTGTATTTCAAAAAGCCAAACATCGAGTTCAGACAGAGTTTTAGCGCTCACGCGCGACGCCCAGAAACAAAACAGGTCTAGCCCAATGGCTACTTACAAAGCTCAGCCGTAAGGAAATCAATCCTAGCATCTACTGAAGGCTGAGCATCCGATTGATCCAACTGTGATGATAATGCCGTTGTGATTCCCTCCTTCCACTTGATCTGCGCCGGACGCCTTGATAACTCCTCCAGCTTGACGATCAGGCCTTCCAGCTGCACTCCGGCTTCCTTCTTGTACAGCGGCAACCATCCCCTTAGCATTCTTGTAATCTGAATCAGCACCATCTTCAGACCCAACCATACCACACCCTCAAAACAAAGTTCATTGCGTAATTTCCATAGAGACTAAAGCACCGCAGAAGAAACAACGTTAGTGATCACATGCTTTTTGTTTGCAATCCAGAATTTAGCTACAGACACATAATCACTACCAATATCTACGCCCAAAACCTCAGATATAATCCTCCAAACATTCACCGCAACAATGCACTCAAAAAATAAATGGGAAATAGATTCTTGTTCAGAACAAAAGAGGCAAGTTGGGTCACTGACATCTCTTCTTTTCTTTAGATTTTCCCTTGTCAGCAGCCTATTGCGAGATAACAGCCACAAAAAAAGTGAACTCTAGGTGGAATCACCAACTTCCAGATTGCATGAACAAACATAGGTACCACCCCTCTACAATTGATCACCGCATAAAGAGATTGAACCGAGTAAGTGCTGTGCAAAGTGTAAGAACATAGAATCTGGTCCTCCTCATCAGTGAGAGAGGTCCCCTTAACTAGACTACACAACTCCCACCACATGCTCATAAGCGCTTCTGACACATTTCTCCTAAAAGTAAGCATGAGTTCTTGACCATTCCAAACCTGACTTACAGTTTTACCATGTTGCTCATTAATAACATACAGCGGCCAAAAAATAATTGCCAAACTAGTATTACCTATCCATTAGTCCTCCCAAAACCTGACCTTTACCAACCACCCACTTGACGCCCAAATGGGCTGCTTGAGATCTTTAGTTCTATACTTATAGTCTACAATGTTGACCCAAATCACGACAGCAAAAGATGTTGAGATCTTTAGTTCTATACTTATAGTCTACAATGTTGACCCAAATAGCATTCTTGTGCAGCTGGTATCTAAAGATCCAGGAGCTTAACAAGGCTAAGTTTAGACTTCTCAAGTCTGGGATACCCAAACCTCCCATATCCTTTTTTTGAGCTACTAACTGCCAACTGGCCAAATGATACTTATGCTTTTCCTCAGCATTATTCCACAAAAAATGGCCCATATGAGTATTCATCATCTTGATAGCCCACTTGGGGAATTTGATAATCGACAACAAATAAATTGGAATGCTAGCCAAACAAGCCTTGAGCAAGATAAGTCTACCAGCATAAGACAACAATCTACCTCTCCAGCCAACAATTCTTTTGATGATTTTGTCTACGACTGGTTGTAAATCCTTCCTAGTCAATTTATTGAAATGTAAAGGCACACCCAGGTATTTAATAGGAAAGTCACATCTTTTACAGCAAAATAATCTTGCAAATTCATTAGCTTGGTCCTCGTCCAACCCCACTGTTAATAGGTCACTTTTATCATAGTTTATCTTCATACCTGACATTTGCTCAAAACACACCAGCAACCACTTAAGGGTACTGGCTTTTTCCAAATTATTTTCTAAAAAATAGCAGTGTGTCATCAGCATATTGCAAGCTGATGATACCTCCCTCTACCACTTGAGGTAGTAAACTAGAAATAAGACCCTGCCTAGCAACTTTTATAAGCATTCTGGAAAAAAAAAACATCCGCTACTAAATTGAAGAGAAGTGGGGATAAAGGGTCCCTTGTCTCAAACCTTTTCTAGGTTTAAAGTAATTACTATTTTCGTCATTTATTCGAATACAAATAGAACCTCCTCTAACCACCTGCTGTAACCAGCCCCTCCATTTGCTCCCGAAGCCCTAGAAACAACCATTTCCTCAAGGAAAGACCAACTAACCCTATCGTAGGCCTTCTCATAGTCCAGCTTTAGCACCACCCCTTTTTCTTTCTGTTTGTGGACCTCATGAATAATTTCATGAGCAGCCACAACACTTTCTAGTATAAATTTGCCCTTAATAAAGGCAGTTTGGTTTGAAGCTACTAGCCTATCAGCTACCTTAATCAGCCTATTATTTAGCAGATTAGAAAAAAATTTAAAATTACAATTTATCAGGCTGATAGGCCTGAACTTCTTAAGCACTTTAGCATCTGGTTCCTTAGGGATCAGTGTTATCATAGCATAATTCAACCTGTCTAGGTTTAAGCCCCCTTGCTCAAACAATCTAATAAGGTTCATCAAATCTTCCTTAATAAGATCCCAAAAGGCTTGGTAAAACAAAAAGGAAAACCCATCAGGTCCAGGAGACCCTTCAGCATAAGAGCCAAAGATTGTCTCCCTGACTTCACTCTCACGGAAAGGAGCCTCTAATAGCTCATTTTCTAGATTAGTGACCATTTCATCTACTGCCCAGAAATCCTGCCCCAACCTAACACCACTACTAGCCTCTTTTCCAAATAACTCTTTATAAAACTCCACAGCATGCTCAAGCATACCCTTATTATCTTCAATCCAGCCATCAGGGCCTTCTAAACCCCCTATTCTTTTCTTTCTATTTCTCTGGTTAGCCACAACTTGAAAATATGTTGTATTTTTTATCTCCCTCTTTAACATTTCTATCCCTAGATCTCTACCTAGCCTTTGTTTCCTCCATCCTCCATATGGCCTCTAGGTCTCTAATAATGTTCTTCATCCGTTGTCTCTCTAACTCAGAGATCCTCATATTCTCAAGTTTTAAATCTAAGATTTCATACTCCTTAAGGAGCTCCTGCTTCTGCTTCTTAATCTGGGCATTAATATTAATAGCCTAGCCCTTCACCTTCTTCCTAATCAGTCTCATCTTAAACTGCCAAATGTCTAAAGGATCAGTAAAAGCACAAGGAGTGTTCCAAAGCTTAGTAATCAATTCTCTAAAACCAGACTGTTGTAACCACCATTTTTCAAATCTAAAAATAGTAGGTTTCTTTGTCTCCTCAATGCCAAGGTTGAGGAGCAAAGGGACGTGATCACTACCAGCCCTAGAACTTGTTGTAACAAAAGCTAAAGGGAACTTAAGTTCAAAATTGGTGGTACAAAAGATTTTATCAATCACAGCCAAAATAGGTTGCTCCTGGTTATTAGTCCAAGTGAAAGATCTGTTAGATGGCTTTAATTCTATCAGACCAAACTTATTAATCCGATCTAAGAAAAGATCGGTCCATCTATGGTTGATGATACCATTACTCTTCTTTTTTGAATTACAAACTAAGTTTAAATCACCCCCAATCACAGTCGGACTATATCCCAGTTATCTAGGAGGTTTTCAAGCTCTAAAATAAACTCTTGTTCCCCTTCATCATAAGGTGAACCATAGACTGTAATCAGTCTCCAAGTGAAGTTATCATGACAGTTTCTAACCATAGCAACTACACTGTAAACACCTATTTTCCAGGCTAGGACCTCAAATTTCCTCTCATTAAAGCCTACTAAAATTCCACCAGCAGTACCATCAGTAGGAAGGTATTGCCAGTTGAAGTCCGTGTGAATATATTTCAGAAAGGATTCTTGGAAACTTTGCTTTTGTCATCATAGGTAAATTGCCCTACAAAATTTTACTACTGAACACTTGGTATGTCTTCTGTACAAATTTTACTACTGGACACTTGGTATGTCTTCCGTACAACCCACACAAGTTGCCCTATTAATAATCGTACACATTTTACTACTGAACACTTGGTATGTCTTCCGTACAACCCGCTTTCTCAGACCATTAGCACTTGTAAATTATTAATACTTGCTTTTGATCCTCTAAATTCTCCCACTTTGAAATTAAACACCAAAAAGAAAGACATTAGTAGCACAAGGAAGGGTCAAACTTTGTGATCCTTTGTAAGTAGAGTGGAATAGGTCACAAAATTTGACTCTCACATTATATAGATTAAGCTCCCCCTAAATATATGCATACATATGATAGAAAGCAAGACATATGCATATTTGGCAAATTATTGCTCAAGGGAATTTGGTCTATATAATGCATGGAGAAAGCATATAAATATCAAAATGAAATCAACATGAGAATATCGGTTTAGAAATACCACATGTGGAAATCAATTTGATTTCTACCACTTGCAATAGGTGGTGGATGTTTGAAGTATGATGCTTAACTCTGGGGACTCTATTTTCCTTGCAATGAGACTACTACACACATGATAAGCTTGAAAATGTGTTAGTCTCAAAGCATCCAACTTGTAGATTAACCTCCCCCTAAATTTATGCACACAAGTGTAGGATACTTGTAGAAGTCATGCATATTGATTTGAGAATCAATAATACTACTTGAAAGATGACTTCTCATGAATGTGAGAATCACTTTCGAAGATGATATTTGGAAGAAATTATCTACAATTTGGTCTTTGGCACATATTAGATGTACAATCAAAAGACAAGCCATGTGCCGTGCTCCTAAACAATTTTAAACCATGTAGGTTTGCTCCAAGGGTTAAGAATGAAACCGAGCAAATCTACCATAAGATATGCCTAGTGTATGCATGACAAAAGATATAAACATGCAAATGCAAACATAGGCATAAAAGTGACTAGATGCTATAAGATGCCAATTTATAAGAAATACCACTTGAAGAAAGTACCAATTGAAAGTAATAACATCTAGTTACGTAACATGGGAAGGCGAATTTAGGTCTATAGTATTCACTAACCCACTTGGCAATGATTTTGTCCATCATGATGCACCCCATGAAATGCACCCATACTTTGCCAAGTGTTCAAATTTTCCGAAGTCCATTGGACTTCTCACTTCCCTTTCGGGATCCAAACCTTCTTGGCGCTCTTCATGTCGGAAATGATTTCCTTTGGCACCCAAAAGTATTTGACCCTATTGTTGGCTTGCTTGTTCACCTTGATGGCCACCACCTTGTCATTTTTTTCTTCTTCAAAAGATAAGGTGTGGAGGCCTTCTTGTCCACCTTATTGGTGTAGGTGTTAGAGAGCTTGCTTGTTTGCTTCTTCTCTTTCTTCTTTGCTCTTCCCCCATTCTTCACCTTGCACTCATAGGACTTGTGACCTTCCTTGTGGCACACGTAGCAAACCATGGTTTGTCCTTCATCAAGCTTCTTCACTCCCTTGATGGTGTTATCTTGATAAAGTTGGGCTTGCTTCGCCTTGCCTTTCACTTGAGTCAAGTCCTTGGTGAGGCGAGCTACTTTTTGCTTGAGTTGCTCATTCTCCTTTGCAACCTCTTGTGTGCATGTATCTATAACAACTTTCTCAACACAAACTTGGTTGCACAAAGATGAGTCTAAATATAAATCATTACAAGAGGTAGATGCATCCTTTTTAGACATATTAAAGATAGAGCTTTTCTTTTTAGATGCCTTGGTGGGTGTTGTACTAACGGCTTCAAGCTTAATAACTTTATTAGTTAGCTCATCACAATGTTTACACATGGTTTCCATTTTAGCAAATAAACTTTTATAAGCATCTTGTGAGCTAGCTAACTTTTCTTTTAATCTTTTATTTTTCTTTACAAGTTGCTCATCATTGATTGTGCATGCATTTGTTATTGCACTAGCTTTAAGTTGCTCAATTTTAGTAGATAGTTCAACATTGAGATTAGCAAAGTTCTCATATTGTTCAAGCAAAGTTTTGTATGCTTCTTGTGAACTATTTAGCTTCTCTTTTAATTTTTCGAGCTTCTTTTGTTGATTAGTGCAAACTTTAGCATAATTAAGATTTTGTTGCACAATTTCATCATAAGAAGGCATTTCATCATCACTATCACTCTCACTAGAGGATGATCATTCGTTACCTTGTGCCATAAGGCACATACGAGAAGAGCTTGATGATGAGTGCTCGTGGCCTCGCCTCTTGTGATGGTGTTCTTCTTCACTTGAAGAATCATCACATGACTTCATTGATGTGAGGGCTTGATTCTTGCATGCCATCTTCTTTGTCTTGGGTGTGGGCTTGTCTGGACAAACTTCCATAAAGTGCCCCAACTCGCCGTATTCATAGCATTCTCTCTTTCTTTGCTCATTTCTTTGATTGGTGAAAATGAGATCTTGAATTTGGATAGGCACACTCTTAACATTGAGCCTTTGGATCATCTTCACCACCTTGTTGATAAGTTTGATTGATTCTTCATCAAGGCCGAAGGTGGAGGAGGAAGATTGATCATCATCACTTGAATCTTCATCATCATCATTATTATTCTCATCTTCTTCTTCATCTTCACTTGAGGAGCTTGAGTTTGAGCTTGTCTCAACTTGCTTGCCCTTTATCTTCTTTTTCTCGCTACATGCAAGAGCTTTGCCTTTGCTTGATAAAGAGGCTTCTTCTTAACCCATCTTGCGTGACATTTTAAATGGCACTATCTTGTCAATGACTATTCCTAAGGTTATGGTGCTCAAGTCCTCTATGTTGTGAAGGATGGTGATGATGCTTGCATATTTCTTTTGTGGTAATACGGAGAAGATCTTCCTCATGATGTCCGCATCATCTAGCTTTATTAATCCTATTGAATGGAGCTCATTGATAATTAGATTCAAACGAGAATACATATCATGAATAAGCTCACTATAATTCATTGTAAAGGAATCATAATTTTGTTTAGCTAGACAATATTTTTGCTCATGGACATTAGATGTGCCATCATGGAGCTCTTGAAGTTTTAACCAAATTTCATGTGCCGTATTTAAAGTGAATACTTGGTTAAACACATCCATGCTAAATGATTCAAACATAGCATTGAAATGCATTTCTTTTTCATCACTCTTTATGGGGTTTTCGAGATTCTTAATGGGTTTCATCCCGTCACGAGTGACTTTCCAAACTCCTAAATCAACCGCCTCAAGATAGCAAGCCATTCTAGCTTTATAATAGGGAAAGTTAGTGCCGTCAAAGTGCGGAGGCCTAGAGGTATCTATTCCAACCACTCTAAATAACATCGGCTCAACGGCAGTTAAGCCAAATGTCCAATTTGAGCCAACCCACTCTGATACCAATTGAAGGAAATCGTGGACACCTAAGAGGGGGGGGGGTGAATTAGGCAACTTAAAATTCTAACTCTAACCTATGACCTCTTTTTCTAACCTTAGCAAAACCTATGCAAAAGACAAACTATCTAAATGTGTAACTACGGTTTTGCTAATGTGTTGCTATCTCTACCGCAAAAAGGAGTAATGCAATCAATGTAAATACGGAAGCTAAAGAGCAAGGTAGAGATATGCAAACTCTCGTTGATGACTCCGGTATTTATACCGTGGTATCGAGAAGCGCGCAAGCTTCCTCCTAATTCTCGTTGGAGCCCATCGCAAATAATCTCTCGCAAGGGCCAAGCTCCCGATCGGATAACTCCGTGGATAGCCTCGGGTCTTCCCCACGCGCAAGTGGATCTCCGACGTGCCTTCCGGCAAGCATCTCCCGGATGCTCCCCGTCGTCTTCACTATCAAGCTTCCGGCTAAACGTTGTGGGCCTTGTTCCCTCCGGTACACGCTGGTGGCCACACCACAAACACGATTGGTGTGATCACGCAAGACTACAAGCTCCTCCATTGTACAACAATGATGCGCGCAAATACCGAGTGGTAAGAGGTATGCAAACCTCACTAAACACTAGGCCTAAACCTAGAGCAAGCGCATAAACGGTGGCCTAATCAACCTAAGCACTTCGCAAAAACACCTACTCTAATCACCTAATAAAACACTAAGCACTATAAAAGTGGAGATCACTAAAATAGTGTATCAACACCATTGGTATGTTTTTCTCAGATCCACACAACTCAAATGGCCGGTTGGGGGCTATTTATAAGCCCCACTGAGAAAGTAGCCGTTGGGGACAAAATTCCGCTTTTCTGCTACTGACCGGACTCTGACCAACGTCCGGTCAGCACTGACCGAACGTGTCTGGTCATGAAAACGGCTCTCTAGAACCTACTGATATTGACCGGACTCTGGCACTCAGCGTCCGGTGCAGCGTCCGATCACTGTTGCTGACACTGCTGTTGCCGAGCCTCTTGATCGGAGCGTTCGGTTGCAGCGTCCTGTGCAGCGTCCGGTGCAGCATCCTGTGCAGCGTCCGGTGCAACGTCCTGTCACCTCTGTGAGCTCGTTTCTTCGCGATCTTGCGTCCGGCTTAGTTCCTATCTTCGTGTTTGGACTTTGCTTGATATCTTGGGTCTTCTCTTGTACTTCTAAGGTCTTGCTTGTGGTGTTGATCATCGGATCATCACGTCGCCTTCGTCCAAATCACGTCTTGCACCCTATTGAACTATAAAACAAACACTTGCAAATTCTTTAGTCCAATTTGGTTTGTGTTGGTCATCAAACACCAAAATCCAAAGTAAATGGGACTAGGGTCTATTTTCCTTACAGCGGGTTTTTCAGCTGCCTGTGTAAATAAAGAAACGATCTTGTCTGATCACCTCCATAATCTATTTGTATTTTACTCACTTACCTACTTATCTACAAGTGATACTCACAAAGAATCTAGAGCTAGGAACTTTCCCAAACTTAGATTGAGTCATGTATGTTTGGCATGGATTTTGATACACTGGTTTACATGTCATAAAGGAGTCAGTTTAAACATCATATTTTGCACTATATATATATACGACAGTGCTAGCAACCGGACGTCTGGACAGATGTCCACGCTGCACTCCGTTTCCCACGTGCGCGCCTACACGTCTCTGTCCGTGCCTGCGTTTTGCATGTCCACACGGGGCCCACGCCGTCCGGACGTCGCCCGCGGGCTGCCAGACTGCGCGCCCCTCTCCCACTTTCCATGCGTATCCCACATGCAACACCCGATCTACATTTTTTGTGACTTAACACCCGATCTAATTTTGTAACATTCAGATGCAACACTTGAAACATCCGCCTGAAGACCGTTGAGACACTTGACACATGCTTCTGATACACTTGAAAAAACTTGAAAAACGCGTGAAAACCACGAGATTGTCAAACCGACGTCACATTCGATAAAAACACGTGCAACATAGTGTGTAAACATATGCAACAGCCAAATAAACACACTGCAAGATACGTCCGAACACAATGAAACATTGGACACAAACACTTGCAACATACTGTACAACTATTGCAAACATATATAACATCCAATCTACTTTTACAAGATCCACTCTATCTAAAACATTTGCGACATACCTCTAAAAGCACTTAAAATGTACACTGCAAATTATGCATTTTTCAGCTCTTCTTCTTCCATGCGACGCAGAGCAGAGCGGGGAACGGCCAATTTTCGGCTAGCCAGCGATCGAGGAGGGTGGCGTAGCCTGTGCAGCGGCCAGCTGCGCTTGGGCCACCCGGCCCTCTCCTGGCTTGCCTGAACCACACGCGGCGTTCTAGGGCGCCTGCTGGGTTGGCCCAGCCAGCGAGCGGCACCCCCCGGTGGCGGCGAGGAGGCTCACCGGTTCGGTGGAGGCGGCCGCGGCGAGCTGGCATGCACCGCGGTGGAGACGGCCACAGCGAGCAGGCAGCGCGGAGCGGCGGATGGAGAACACGACGAGACAGAGTTGTGAAATATCGTAGCGTACTAATTTTTTTTAGAAGTCGTCGGTTAATTCGGTAGAGGGAAGCAGGCTTGTTCGGCCTGTCCGCAGCCCGTCAAGAGCATCCGGACGGACAGACGTCTTTACCATAGCATTTACACAGTGGTGAACTGCTGAATATTTAATCGTAGTCATGTTTCTATTTTTCTAATAATGAAATGCACTCGTACTTTGTAAATAAAGTTTCAAATTTCCTTTGTAGTGCAAAACCCGTGCCACGCCTCCGGAGTCCGGACACCGGACTTGTTCCTTGAGAACACGCGGAGCCGCCGCGACAGACAGCTTCGCGCGCGCGCAAATCGACAGAGACCAGGACCAGGAGGATCATAGCGCACGCGCGCATTCGCTGAAACAAAAGGGCTGCGACTGCGAGAGCCGAGAGCAGGACAGCCTGCGGTGCCGTAGGAGACCTGGCGCTCCGACCCTTCAAGGCAAGACTTGGGAGCCGCCCATGGCCAGGGCGTAGCCGCTTGGTAGGGACACTGCAACAACCCGAGAAGTCGACAGCTGAACCGAAGCATCAGAGTCGTCGCTCAACCCCCACTTGACTAGCCTTATCTCGTCCTGGACAAATAAACTTCCTAGGCAAGGCCACATCCATCGCGTAACGATCACACGTACACAGCCCGTGACGTGTTTATCCAGTTGAGAAACTTGGGTTTGTTATATACAGCATTGATACACCTGATCCTGTTGCGCGTTCGTGATTAATCAACTGAACTCGATTCGATTAGGATTAGGAAAAAGGCTGGCTTAGCAAACTGCTGGATTGTTGCCTGTTTCCTTTTTTTTTTTTTTTGAGGAGAGCCTGTTTCCTCTTTTTTGGGTTACAATAATGATTCCGCAGGCCATGACCCGGCCCATCAACAACGTAGCGATTTGAAGCCCATTTTAAGTAGATTCCTATACGTACTAGATTATCGATAACTTTTCCCTTCTCATTGCGCCGCGCTAAATAATCGAAGGCGAACCGCGGTTGAAATTGTCCTGTCACCTCTACTTGGCCCGTGGGCCTGAATGCCTGATCGAGTCGCCGCTAGTGATGGGTCCCCATTTTGAGCGTAGCCGATCAGAGAGGCAGGGACCGATCAGGAACGGCGGCTGCTGACGTTAGGTGAAAGACAGCGACTGCAGGTGCGGTGCCCGCTAATATTAGCATCAGGGTCAGGGTTTATAACCAATAAACCGACACAATTGTCGTTGGCGCCTCGGATAAGTGGATGCTAACATCAACACCAACGTTCAAAAAGACCGTCATTTTCAATTCCTTCGACCGTTGCACTGAAATTACCAGCCTCGTTAGTTTTCAAAAAGACCGTCATTTTCAATTCCTTCGATCGTTGCACGGAAATTACCAGCCTCACTGCCTCAGTAGTGCGCCCGGGCTGCTTCTAATAAATTTACAAAAGGACCGAAAAGAAGAAGTATATGTCGTTGCCGAGGACATTAATAATTATAACCAGAGTTAAATTGCGAGACGCACTTGACACATTTTTCAGCGAACGTGCCAAGCTGCGAGTCTGTGACGCACTTCGGCACTTGATACTTGGTTCTGAAAAAAAAAGGACTACGCTGCTACGATCCAATGCGCCCAGGGCCAGCACGATGGCGGCTACTGGCTACGCAGGAAGGTTAAAGAAGCAACGGAACTCTTTCGGATACATGCCACTTTTTGCCGTGAAGCGCCATGACCCATAAGGGCACACCAATTATCGCTGCTACTAGCACTAGCAGCTACCAGCGGCTGATTGTGGACGACGTCTCCAACTCGGCAACTCCAATCATAAAACCTGCCCCGGGATGCAGGCCAAACGCCTCACCTTGGACGCACTCGTGTTTCCAGATGAGCAGAGAGACTCATCTGCTGCTGCATCGAGCCATCGAGTCACGCAGCGCCTAATAACGAACGTGCACGGCACCGCAGCGGCGCGGCGGTGACCATATGCCGCGTGATACATGTGCAATCCCTTGCGCCCGTGTTAGCCTCGTTTGACACACGTCAGCTTCACCAGTAAAACTGTTTTTTTTTTTCGCATTTCAGTTTCATGAACAGCTCACTCTGTGAAGTTAAGCTGTTTTTTAAGACTTGGTTGGCAAAACAACTTCGTATGGTACACCAAAAGAATGAAATTACTGTAATGCCCTTTCTCTTCCTTCTTCCACCTCAACCGTGCGTTTTCTTCGCCATCTCCTCCCCTCAATCTCCCACCGCACGGCTCCACCATCACCGCCGGGAGCTCGGAGCACAGCGCCACCACCTTCTTCGTACTCCCCGCCGCCGCGCGCAACAGATCTAGCCCCTCCACGGCCTCCAGGACACCGTGCCCATGGCCTTCGTCCGCGCGCCGCCACCGCGCCCGGGAAGGCACAGGAAGACTGGAGGAGCGGCATCCGGTGGCCGCGCGGCTACCTCTCGTCCTCGAGTCCCCACGGCGGCACGCACCCAGCGGCGGCGACCCTCCCGGCGGTCCCCGACGGCTGCGCCCCTGGCTGGCGGCGCCCCGGCCTTGCGCCCCCAGTGGCGGCGTCCCGGCCACGGGCTCCCGACAACCGCGCCCAGGCCTCGCGCTTTTGGTGGACGCGTCCCGGCCCTACGTCCTCGGCGGTCGTGCCCCCACCCTGTGCCCTGGCGGGCTGCCCGCCTCCGGCGGAAGCGCCCCAGCCCTGCGCGCTACGGCGAGCCGCGCGGGTGGTCCGCGCTCCAGCGAGCCACGCCGGTGGTCCGGTGCTCCGGCGAGCCTCGCCGCCGACGGCTACGCCCGGCGCCCCGATGGTCGTGCCCCGGCAGGCGGCAGGCCACGCCTCGGCGCCTCCCTCTCGCTCTTCTCTCTCTGCTTGGACAGAAGCAGTCTTTTTGCATGCTGGGCCCCACATATGGGAGATGAAGGTAGGATAAACTATTTTTTTTTCAGCTCTCTTCTATCCCATTCCTCTCTTAGAGGCGAAATAAAACAGCTTCAGGCCTTGTTTAGTTTACATCAAAATTCCAAGTTTTTTCACTCTCTCTCCATCACATCAATTTTTGGACGCTTGCATGGAGTATTAAATATAGATAAAAAAAATAACTAATTACACAGTTTAGTTGGAAATCACGAGATGAATCTTTTGAGCTTAGTTGGTCCACGATTGGACAATATTTACCAAATAAGACGAAAGTGCTACTATTCATCGGGTTGAAAAAATCTTCAATCTAAACAAGGCCTCACCTGTGAATCTATTTTGAAAAAAGATATTTGGCAAAAAAAAAAAAAAAAGCTCACAGCAGACAGGCCCTTAGTGTTACCGCGAGGTCCCGTGATCTACAGACGGAATTTTTGTTTTCAGTTTGTGGAGACTTGGAGTTATATCAAGGACTCGTTTGGTTGGCAGGGATTGTTCCAAGTGTTCAAAGGATATCCTGGTAGGAATAAATCCAGGGGATGATTCCCTGGACAAATGAACCTTGATTTTGAACTCTGTTCTGTTCCTTGCTCTTCTCGTGAGATCTCTGTGAATCTCTGAACAAGCATGACCTCTGCTCATTTGTAATATTAGCAGTACTGTCTACTTGTGCCACGGGAGTACTGACGAGTACAGTAATGGCATTGTTACTTGTGCCTCTGGGCTCTGACGCCACCGCGCCACTGCTGCAAAATGCAGACCTCGCGAGCACAGCGCGCATAGTTCCAGTGGCGCACCAACCGCGCCATGTGGAGGTTGCGATCGCACACATGTTCGCATCGCCGGCGCCCGGCGGCCAGCTAGCCATACCGCATACGCCCACCGGACCGGACGCATAGATACGCAGGGCGCGCATGTGTCCGCACGGGCCCCGAGCCCCCGCCCCCGCTTCTAGATACTCGCCTCGCCATCCAACCCCGCGCACGGATCTCGGCGCGTGCCCACCAGCCGTCGATGACGTACCGCGCGCCGCCGCGCCGCGCGCATTAAAGCTCTCGCTCATCACTGACTCCCGACGAGACTTGGCTTCTACTGCATCGCAATCGCCCGTGGCACTTGCCCCCCGATCGCCACCAGCTGCAGCCACAAGCGCAGCGCTCGACAGCCTCACCAGCCGCCATCACTCGCGGCAGTACCCGGCCGCCCCTGGGAGAGTGGGAGCCAGAGTGTGATAAGCCGCCGCCGCCGGCCTGCTGCCGAGCGCGCCGAGTGCGAGGAGACAGACACTCACTACGCAGCAGCAGCAGGGGCGACGGACCGATCTCTGCGTGCGGGGGGGGAGCAGACAGCAGAGGGGGGAGCGCGCGTGGACGGGCTAAGCGCGGCAGCATGGGCGCCGGGATCAGGATCCTGGCGGCGTTCTTGGCGGCGCTCGCGGCCGCCGCCGCCGCCGGCGTGACGGCGCAGCTGCGGCAGGACTACTACGCGGCGGTGTGCCCGGACCTGGAGAGCATCGTGCGCGACGCGGTGTCCAAGAAGGTGCAGGCGCAGCCCGTCGCCGTCGGCGCCACCATCCGCCTCTTCTTCCACGACTGCTTCGTCGAGGTGCGCGGCCGTCCGCTTTCCTTCCTTGTTCCTCCTTCCCAGAGCTTCGATTGGAGATACCGGGCTGGCGAGTGTGCCGGGCGGCGCGCGCTCGGTCCCAACGCATGTGCGCTTAATTGCTTGCCATGTGAGCGTGAGTGTGATTGTGACCTCGACTGCGATGAATGGACTCGCGCAGGGCTGCGACGCATCGGTGATCCTGGTGTCGACGGGGAACAACACAGCGGAGAAGGACAACCCGAGCAACCTCTCCCTGGCCGGCGACGGCTTCGACACCGTCATCCAGGCCAAGGCGGCCGTCGACGCCGTGCCGGCGTGCACCAACCAGGTGTCGTGCGCCGACATCCTGGCCCTGGCCACCCGGGACGTCATTGCCCTGGTACGTCCTAGACTCCTAGCACGCGGCGCAAATCAATGCCCCACAAATCGCACGCACCTTACGGGCCCAAACCAAAGCTCCCGAACTTTGGATGGACGATTCCCTGCGATGCTAGTAGTAGCGTAAAGCGTAGTGTAGTACAGCACTACAGCTACAGGCTCTGGATTCGCGCAGGCTGGCGGACCGTCGTACGCGGTGGAGCTGGGGAGGCTGGACGGGCTGGTGTCCATGTCCACCAACGTCGACGGCAAGCTGCCGCCGCCGTCGTTCAACCTGGACCAGCTGACGAGCATGTTCGCCGTCAACAACCTGTCGCAGGCCGACATGATTGCTTTATCTGGTGAGCAAATTAACCAAATTACTACTCTTTCTTTCTTCTAAAGAAAAGTTCTAGTCCAACTGCTGTACCAGCACTAGCGAAGTACGCAGGCTAGATTTCCATGTGCTCCGTTCCATGTCTTTCGAGTCAAGCAAAGGGCCCAGCCCAACCAAGGCCAGCGCCCCCAGCGCTGCAATTAAAACTGCAACATTTTGTGTGGTCTCGACGGATCCGTAGCACGATCGAAAATGCATTATCCCCCTAGGTTAGAACAGCAGAGCTGACCAGTTTATTATCACGGTATAAACGAATAGTTGTAGAGTGTGTGGCACTACAGCTGGTCGCTAGTAGAACTAGATCTGAAATGGGTCAACTGTGGCGACTGTCTCTGTCTGGAATGCTTGGTAGCCGTGCTTGCTTGCACAGTTGCACGTGAAAGAAAGGTCAGCAGCGCATTATTGTACTCCATCATCTCCATGGCCTCCACTGTTAGGCATAATCCGACCCAGACCGTTTGCTACTGAGACAGCGCCCAGCTACATTATTCGGCCCATTTATTGAGGCACATAAGTACAGGCCTGCCAAATGAGCTGTCGAAACCAAAAAAACTCGTGGCATCATTCAGTGTCACGGAGCAGGACTGCTGACTGCAGGAGCATACAGCAAAGAAACAATTTTTAAGGCCTTGTTTAGTTCACGGTTAGAAATCGGTATCTGACACTGTAACACTTTTGTTTGTATTTAACAATTATTATCCAATCATGGCCTAACTAGGCTTAAAAGATTCGTCTCGTAATTTACAATCAAACTGTGTAATTAATTATTTTTTTATCTACATTTAATACTTCATGCATGTATCCAAAGATTTGATGTGGTGGAGAGAGAGTGAAAAAACTTACGATCTAAACAAGGCCTAAAATGAAAAAAAACGTTCCTGCACAGCAATCTGCAACATGATCCACTGAAAACGCTGAGAAACAGCGTGAAATTTGTATGCTTCTGTTGAAGGAAAAAAGAGAGAGAAAATCTGCGTGTTCCGAGTGGCACTTTGATTGAGCTGTTCCTCTTCCAATCCTTGCAGCGGCGCACACGGTGGGGTTCGGGCACTGCAGCACGTTCTCGGACCGGATCCAGCCGCAGTCGGTGGACCCGACGATGAACGCGACGTACGCGGCGGACCTGCAGGCGGCGTGCCCGGCCGGGGTGGACCCCAACATCGCGCTGCAGCTGGACCCCGTCACGCCGCAGGCCTTCGACAACCAGTACTTCGTCAACCTGGTGAACGGCCGCGGGCTCCTCACCTCCGACCAGGTGCTCTACTCCGACGCCCGGTCGCAGCCCACCGTGGTGGCGTGGGCGCAGAACGCCACCGACTTCGAGCAGGCGTTCGTCGACGCCATCACCAGGCTCGGCCGCGTCGGCGTCAAGACCGACCCGTCGCAGGGGAACATCCGCCGCGACTGCGCCTTCCTCAACTGATCGTCTCGTCTGGGTCCGCCGCCTCTGAAGTAAAGTTTTATCTCAAGTAGATGGATGGAGAGAACATGGACATACAAGGGCTGGTTATATCTCAAGTGTTCATATAGAATCTAGAGTAAAGGTTAATTAATCATATCAGCACAAGGTTAAATGGTTAATGCTAAGGAGATTGCTTGATTCAACGATTGATATTAAAGCCGGCTAAAGCTGTTTTGGTGTGAGAGAAAAATACCGTAGATTCTACCTAATAAGCCGGCTGATAAGTTCAAGCACTTAGCTTGCTTGGTAGGGCAAATGTATTCCTTTTCCTTCTTAATTTGTTCAGTCTCGGAGCAGTATTTGTTTGAATGTTTTCTTCTTGTTTGTGTTAGCCTGTTAGGGTTGGTTCATGGATGACAGTTGACAGGAAGAGTGATCATTTCTGTAGTTACATGTATTTTTTTTTTCCTGAAACAGCCCTTGCTGTTTTCAGGCATTCAAGCCTTCAAGGCATAGCATTCCGTGGTGCGTAGCAGAATGCACTGAGAATGCGCGTATGCTTGATCCAGATAGGCGACAACTATTTCTGATCAAAAAGATTGGCGACAACTACTATAGCAGAAGACGTGCAGAGCAACCATTCTTGTGATGGATCGTCCACGCGTGCGCAATCGTGTGGAAATGACTTTCTTGTGGAATTCTTCAGAACAGCTGCACTGCACAAGGCAGCTACGTATATAAAACAAACCACATTCAACTCCAAAATTTTAGCTGTGAGCAAAACGCGGAAAGCAATGCGTTGTTCTGGATTAAACACAAATGGCGGTGAAACTACCGCATCAATCGCCATTACTGGCCCGTTTGACAAGGGAGCAAAGAATCCATACCAATTGATCTTTGTTTTTTTTAGCAACGACACCGCGGGAGCTGAGAGGCTCCACTTGAGTACATTCTCCACAGATTCCGAGCGAGCCGGTGATGGAAGGTGCATAGCACCTACAACATGGGTGACCCTCCAAAGGTCCAACATGGTACAAAGTGGGGGAGAAGATAACAACTTCAGCACCAACAGTAACACAACACAACAACAATAACAATATGATTTAGCTACCAGCTCAACCTAGTAACCGAAGCAAATGCAACACTACTTCCTAACACGTGCCACCATCAACGACAGACTCCGACGAACTCTAAACCATATGCAGCTATAAAGCATTGAGTGGGATCCGACAGACAACAACCAGGAGGCTGTAAGGCATTGAGTCGAGGCCAACAAACGATAGCCGTGAGATACATCAACTATGAGCGCATCTGGGCTCCATCTGACGTCCACCAACGCCATTTTAGGGAAGGAATCCTCAAAGGGGAGGACCGCCAGGAGGAGAACGAGGAGATCCAGAGAAGAGATCAAGGTCCGCACCGCCCAGCATGGGATGATGCGAGACACTCAAATGAACTAGAGGATGACAGAGCAAGCTGTTAACAAGCGAGCAACTAACAGCAAGTAGTGAGCGCACAAGCCAAGGGGTAGGTAGGGCCGGCCTTGGGATTTTGGGGGCCAGGGCAAGACTAAAAAATGAGGACCCTTAGATCATATGTACATGTGTTATCACTTGTATTAGTTTGGATGCTAACATACCTCACCGATGTCCAAATTATTATCTGCCGTAAGGCCTTGCTATCAGGATTATCTCGTCACATACTGGTTAACAGAATATTTTTTTTCTTCGAAATGAGACACATCAACTAGTAGCGGTTGCTTTAGAACACACACGTTTCTATTTCTCCTTCACTAAAAGCTTGGCAAAACGTGAGAACCAAACTGGTACAGACGTACAGTTGTTGGGGGTTCATACATACGAGAAACGCATCAGGCTGAGCTAACGATGATTATTATCCGGTGATTATTTTCAAGAGATAATATGGAGAAGTAACCTTCAAGCTAGCCGAATGGCTGCATGATGGAGCGGCTGGTCATTATCAGATAAGAGCGGGAGCAGATCTTCGTCGAGGGCCTCGAGGCGTATCCTCCGAGAAGAAGAAAGTGGGCGAGCTTTAGCAAGGCTGTTGACTCTCTGCAAGAAGGACAATAAGGTTGTGAATTTTGTTGCCGAGAATCACCACCTCTGCTAGGCCGTTGACTCCAAGAACGAGCTGAGGGCCGGGAGTCGGAGTCTACAGCGGCCACTGGGGACAAGCTAGCCGACGCGACGACGAGGCTAGAGTTGGCGAGAAGAAACTAGATGGGAGCGTGCGCGAGAAGGGGAGAAGACAGACGTGTGTGTGGGGGGAGGGGGGGGGGGGGGACGACCGCCCCCAGGGCCGGCCCTGGGATGGGAGGGTAGTTAGACCAAAAGCAAGATGGGAGGGAGAGCAACCCGGAGGAGCACAAGGACACGCCGAGGAACACATGCGCAACATCCAAAGATAGCAGAAGGACACAGACAGGAGCAACCAGGGAGAGCAGGTGTGCTTGTATCGATGCCTTCAACAAGGGAAGTGACGTCCATGGACGCCACCATCGACGATTGGAGCACCAGGCTCAATAAGGGTTTCCACCTCGAGACCTGCCCAACTGATGCAACAACCTCGTAGATGCTTCCACGATGGCAAAAATTGAAATCTACAGCAACGCCTCTAGGGAGGGATATGACGCCATTTTGTGCCATCGTCGCTGGCATGGAGCAGCAGCCAGGCGAGGTTCTCACCTAGATTCCATATGCCTACGGAAGCGAGCCCTGAGCACAATGCGACAACAACGATGAGGAGCCGAGGCGGCCGCCGATGGTGTAGAGGAACACGGGCATGGGCGCAGGCGTGCTGATGCCCGAGTACCCGTGCACGGTCGGGGACGCGTCCATGCATGCTACAGGAGCATGCACGTGTCGCAGCAGACCACCACATCGTCTTGCCAGACCTAGGCGAGGTCCACGACGCCTGCCCAGGCCGTGCCCAACAACGACGGCCAGAGGGGGGAGTACTCTCTCCTGTATCCGCGCCCGCTGCCTTTATGCATGGTGGGGGCTGCGCCGTTCGACCTTAGAGGCCGTGACACTCAAGATGGAGTGCTGCTTTTCCGAGCGACACGACAGATCTCCACGAACGTCACCTTGGCAAGCCGTGTCCCTAGCCTGGCGAGCTACAGCAGCCCGAAGGAAGTAGATCCTGCCGCCGCTGGAAGCCCGGGCCGGCTAGAGCTGGCTGCAAGCAGCCGCTCCACCACAGCCCTAGCCAACGGCGCACGAGTCTGGCCGCCGCCCCCGGCCCTGGCCACCGTCCCGGATGTGGCCGGCCCTTGGCCACCATGAAGAAGCCTGAAGAAGCCTAGAACTTGAGTCAGCTTCGAGGAGGCGCTGGATCTGGCAACTGGAGCCTCGGATCCGGCCGACCGAACGACCTAGCTCGCCAGAGTTGAAGAGGGTAGGGAGAGGGGTGGACAGGAGAGGGGGGAGGAGGGCCTACGAACAACACCCTTTTTTGGGCTGCCGCTGTCCGCCGAAGGGCGGCGACGTGGCCGGAGGGGGTGCATGGGGGGGGGGGGGGCTAGGGCGCTGATGAGTCGCCCCCGAGTCACCCGCTGGGGGCGCTCGGGGGAATGGAAAATGGGAGCCATGTCACTTGAAATAATCTTAATTGATCTTTCAGTAGAAGCAGTCTATATCAGTTCAGGAACCACGAGGATATATATGTGCCAGCAGTAGTGGTATCCTTTCCATCATCAGCTACACAAAACAGATTACTAGTCTCTACGACATCCGTCGACATGGCATCCACAATCAATACAAAATTAACAGCCTGTTTGTTTGGCTGTGGCTTGTCGTAAACGATCATAAATTTTTAGCCGGAACAATATTTTTCTCTCACACAAACCAGCCAACAGTACTTCTTCACGAACCAGCAACGATACGAACCAGCCAACCGAACAGGCTAAAGATAAGCCGCGGCAATGGCCGGATCTTTCAACGAAAAATAATTAACATAATTATACAACCCTGTATGTAACTATAAAGCATGGATATTATCATCACGACTCACAGACGAAAGGCAACCAAAACGATTAAGAAAAAGGTTAAAAAAAGATTAAGAAAAGGTTGCAAAAAGAAGACATACATAACTGATCTCATAAGCGTATCGTCGTCATAGCTGAGTCTGTAGCAGGGAACGACAGAGAACATGCGTACACATAACAAAAGGGCCATCTCAAGTGTTCATATAGAATTCAGAGTACGATGTTAATCATCATTGAAAGTTTAAATGGCAAACGCCAGGAAAGATTATTCGATTCAACAATTAACATATGCACGTACTCACGTACACACACACACGTACCCACACCTATGATCCCTATGAACGTATACACACACACATGGCCTATAATGACCATCACCTACGAGTGTCTCCAGAGTTCACGAGCAAATTATTATTTTAATTGCTAGAACAGATGTAATTGTTTTCTATTTTGTTCTATCTCGGATCCAGATCTACCAATGTTTTCTTGTAATGTTTCTCTTTTTGGGACTAGTTGTCACTCAACCTCACCCTAGCGCCTCCCTCCCCCCCCCCCCCACCCCCACCACCCCACCCCACCCCACCCCACCCCCAATGATTACTGCCCTTATTCTCTCTTGTTTTCTGAGATCGAGTTTCTCATGTACTCCTTCCGTCCTGAAATATAGTGCATTCCGGCATTTGAAATTTATCCTAAAATATAGTGCATTCAGGGAACAAGAAGATAATGTTTACATAAATAAAAATACGTGATTATTTTATATAAGGAAAGTAATTCATGTACTTGCCATACTTTGTATAAGGAGACTAAGAGTTCACCCTTTAATCATCCGGAATAGAATCAGATTTCAATGGATTAGGAAGTTAAGTGAGGGATACATGCGCCTATTGCACTCATCCTTATTTTATCCGAGAATGACATTATATTTCAGGAGGGAAGGAGTAGATTGGTAGAGCTATGAATTCTGAAATGGTTGGTAGCAAGGAGTTTGTGTAAGGCAATTTGCTACAACTGTTAGCCCGATGACATATCCAACAGCTAGAATCGCCATAAATGGGAGTAGTGTGAGGCATGAAACTGAAGAATTGCTTGGGAGCCATGGCTGGAAGGAGAAGGTTGAAGAGAAAGAAGACCAGAGATAGAGTTAAAAAAAGGAGCTGTCAGATGAAATGATAATGAAAAAGTTAGGCGTAAAAGAGTCAATAAATAAAATACATATGGTGCGTAAATCTTTTGTTAACCCCGGCTATTTGAGCCCCTTTTCAAAGAATAGGACTTAGGAGTACCAAAATAATTTGATGTAAGAACCCATGCTATGTGTTAGATCTCACTTTAACATATCTAATCCATAAACAGGATCTTAGCTTATCTAAAACATGATCACTAACATCACTTATGTGGAATGGGCGTCACTAGCGCCCGGACGTCCAGAGCCACTCCAAAATATCAGACGCCTTTGGTCCTTTGCGTGGGAGGCCGGGCTGCACGTGAAAGAAGCCTACAACGCCTGTTTTTGCGTGCTCCACCATGTGGACCCCACGTTGTGTACCGCTGTTTACACCAAAATTTGGAGAGAAGAACGCGGGAATTTGTAGGCTTCAAAATCATGTCCATCAAGGAATTGATTGCATGAAGATCGATATCAGCTGATTCAGATACGACTCCGGGATCAGATCTCATTGGATGACATCAGCACGTAGTGGTGATGAACTACTGTTGGCGTCATATCGGACTCTACAAAAAGAAAAAATTAGGGTCCAAGTTATCTTAAATTAGGAATGTTTTCTTCTATGTCGAAGATTGTAATGAGTCGTGCTCGAGTAGGATTCATGTTTAGACTCCGGATATAATATCAAACCCTGGCTATGTTCATTAGATTTATCTTTATTAAATGATTAAATAACGATGAGATGTTTCATTTATACAAAAGAGATTCGGTTACCTGCAGTGATTGGCTTAGCATAAATTAATTATTATTGACATCCTTTTGCCATTGATTAATGTTTGTCTAAATAACAAGATCTATCCTGAGCGATAACTGACTTACCTTCCATAATTTAATGAATTTTAATTGATTTATTCTTATGAGTATGCTGGAATCGACTATTTAGTCGATTTCCTTCCATATCGGCTCTCAGAGCCGCACATTTGGGACTGTCTGGCAACACCGGCATGTTCCGCCTTAAATTACTAATTAGCTTTCTCTCCTTATCAATTGCAGGGTCAAATTGACTGGCACATCTCAGGAGGAGTGCGCAGGATCGATCATCCCTACGCTGAAGCTAGGTGGATCTCCAGCTCCATCGAATGGACCCTTCCGGCTTGCTCGTGTGCCCTCGGCACGGGATGAAATTTTGTGCAAACACACGTTCATGGCACGCCTGGTGAGACACCACAATCGTCATGGCGGTTCACAATAACAACAACATCCTTATGGTACATTATGAAGATCTACCTGATGGAGATAAAGATGTCATCGGTAAAACTATAGAAGAATTTCAGAACAAGTGTTTGTTGTCCTACACCAAAACACATGACAACACAATTGTTCAAAAATATCCACTACCAAGAGTTCTATTACACGGGCAGACAGATACAGTTGAAGCTGAAGACAGACGTTTCTTCACGGAAATTATAAACAAATCTGTTCATGATGCCATATCAAGCCATAACGAAGCTTTTTTGGACACACTCCACAACGCCATGAAAGAGGTGGTTCATGGGTTTCTAGTTGGTCAAGTTGGACTGGCTTATTACAATATTCCACATCCGTCGACCTAAGGGACTAATCAAGTCGGTACCAGTCATTAAGAAGCAGCACCAGCTGGTAATGATGATATCCAGGCAGTTCAGAATTCATCTGAACAAGCTCAAGGTACTACTATGAATCAGACATAGTATAATCCTAGATTGTCAGTGCAGCATGTGCAACAGCCAGCGGGGCAAGATCAGAACCAGGTGATTAATTTTGGCACATCAGGCCATATATCATTGTCAGCTAAAAAATAGCACCATCAGTTCAAAGGATTTATAGAGATATAGATCCTCATGTCTACAATCAAAGACTTCAAGCAACAAACCAGCAAAGAACCCAGTAGATAGAGATCCCACAAGGGTATCATTATGGCAAAGATTATAATACTCTTCACATGATTCTGAATCCAGGGTATCAAGGCACATGGGATTTCAATCCATAGATGGGTCAGCAGGTGTCGAGAAATCCAAATTCACATGCTGACGAGCTGTTGCTGAAGGTGACTAAGATGATGAAGAATCAGTTCGGTCTGAAGCTAAAAGGGCTAACCTTTTCATACAAACACCCATATCTAGAATGGTATGATTTGGTCGCTCTTCCTGTAAATTATAAGCTTCTAGAGTTTACTAAGTTCACTAGCCAAGATAGCATAAGCACAATAGAACATGTCAGTCGGTATCTTACATAGTTGGGCAAAGCATCCGTTGAAGAGACCCATCTAGTTCGTTTCTTCTCTCTATCACTGTCAGGGCCAGCCTTTACTTGGTTTTCATCACTACCAGTCAACTCCATTGCCAACTGGGCTGACCTCGAGAAGAAATTTATACATATTTTTATACTAGGACTGGAGAAAAGAAAATTACCGATCTGACAACTATAAGACAGAAGACTAATGAATCGGGCACTGAGTTTCTTCAGAGGTTCCGAGAGACTAGAAATTTATGCTTCTCATTAAACTTGGCTGATGACCAGCTAGCTGTTTTAGCTATTCAAGGAATGCTGCCAATATGGAAAGAAAAACTATCGAGACAAGAATTTGATAACTTGGGTTAATTGGCTCAACGAGTGGCTACATTCAATAGCCAATTCCAGAGTAGGGGTAGAGATACCCAATTTTAGAAGAGTACCGCAGTGGCTGAAGCTTATAATCCATACTCAGTCGATGACGGCTATGAAGATGAAGAAGACGTTGCTGTGGCTGAATGGAATTGGGGCAAAAAATAGTAATGGTGCCAAATCCTTGGGGAAGAGGAGTCGAGGAGAGCTATGACTTTGATGTCATAAAATTAGACAAGCTCTTTGATTTCTTGCTTGAAAAGAGACAAATCAAGTTACCCGATAATCATGTTATGTTTCCCCTTGATCAATTGAAGAATAAGAAGTTCTGTAAGTTCCATAACGCTACCTCTCATTACACTAATGAATGCAGAATTTTCCGACAACATATACAAAGGGCTATTCAGCAAGGAAGGCTCAAATTTGATACGACTTGGAAAATAAAAATTGATGATAATCCTTTCCCAGGAGATCAAAACATGGTTGATGCTAGGCTGCTCAAAGTAAAGACTAAGGTCCTAACATCAACCAAATCAAGAGAAGCTAGAACAGTCAATCCCAAGATGCAAATATCGACCGACGAATACAGGGAAATTAAAAGACGTCACGATAAGCAAAAGAGCCGATATGAGTAGGGAGAAACGTTAAAGGAAGGGGTGATAAAGCCACGGGTTATATCTCAAATTCTGTTGAATAAATGGCAGCGGTAGAGGGAAAAGGATTATCAGCGTTGGTTAGAAAAGCAAGAATACCAGCGTCAACAGGAAAAAGAGAGGTACGAAAGAAAGCAAACTGAATTGCATTGGAATTGTCCTTTCTTCAGACATTGCTGGAATGAAGGGTTGAAGTTGTCTACCAGGAGTAACTGTCCAGAGTGCAGTGATTAGTATTGGGAGTTTAGGTAATCTTAAGCCAACCACCGGTCTATCCATGCTCAAGATGCATATCACCATAATAACATGGATCGACGCCTAAAAAATAGAAGTATTCATAATCGGCTAGGAAAAAGAGTTGTCGATCAAGATTAGGCTGATTATGAAGAAGAAGGCAATAAGAAAGAATATGTTTGGCAGGAAGGCTAATGGTGTTCAGGAGGTTTAACAAGAAGCCAGAAGAGAAGGGTGCAACGCCTAAGGAATAAAGAGTTGGAACAGGCTTAGGCATCCGATAAACCTCAAGTTTGGCGTGCTAAGCAAACAACCGATAGAAAGCAACCATCGGCTAATATTCAAATGGCTTTTTTGTTGCCATCAGAGTTTAGAGCTCTAGAAGATCAAGAAGTTTATTCGGATTTCGATGAATCGGAGTATGAGAAGATGGTTGCCAAGTTAATGGTTATACATCAAGCGATATTGATAAACCAGTCAAGCATCAGCACCTAAAGGCTTTATATGTAAAAGGTTTGATTGATGAGAAGCCAATGAACAAGATGTTGATGGACGGAGGTGCTTCTGTCAATCTTATGCCTTACACCACTTTTTGTAAGCTTGGCAAGGGACTAGGAGATCTGATTGAGACCGGCATGATGCTTAAAGTCTTTGGGGGTAATGCGTCTAAGACTCGGGGGCAATGAATGTCGAACTGACAATCAGGAGTATGACTCTGCTCACAACGTTCTTCGTCATCAATGGAAAAGGGTCATACAGTTTGCTCCTTGGTCGTGATTGGATTCATGTGAACTGGTGTGTACCATCGACCATGCATCAATGTTTGATTCAATGGCATGGAGATGATGTCGAACTGGTTCGTGCTGATGAGTCTGTAAGTATTGCAACAGCCGATCCAGTCTTTTGGGAACTAGGAGACTTCGAATGCTTTTCTGGCAAGTTATGGGAAGGAGGCTTCATTAAGATCAGTAATGAAAGCCAACAATCAATGCAAGCAATTGGCTCTGAGAGTTTGTTTTAGTTAGTAGTCATAGCTTCACGTCGGCCATTGGAATAAGGGAAAATAAGCATTAATTCTGAATATGGGTTTAGGCCAACGTATGAATGCTAAATGAAATCCTAAGTGCGGGTCAGAATTGATGGATTTCTTAAACGAAGTTTTATTGCACTTGATGAGATGCTTGCTCTAGATCGATCGATCGTTTAACCTTTGGTTTGAAGAGTTTTGGTGCAACCTGTTAATAGCAATCGATGAAATATATTTGAAGGAATATTATACTAGCATTTGATCAACACTTGATAGCCGATTCATTTAGTCATCGGCTCTAATAGCCGGTACCAGAAAGGTATCACCTCTAGTTCAAAAATAAAGAAACTTAAAAGACATAAAAGCCGATACGATATGTATCGCCTCTAGAGCAAAGAATAAAACAAAAACATTCATGACATATACAAGGGCATTGCACTGAGACACATTCATGAAAAAAGAACATGAGTCTTTGTTCATTGGTTTACCCTAAGTACAAACTAATCGAAGACCTTGTTCACTACATCCTGAGCGGATGTAATGTCCACAATGGCCTCCATGGCAACGATGAATTCTTCGAGCAGGTCCTCATGTTCCTCAGGACCGTCACCCATTGGGAAGCCAGTCTCCATGGCATGGAGCTTGTACCCTGTCTAGACTTGCGCCGCGGTCAGCGCCACCGATGCGTCGTGGCAAACGCCATGGAGGGCGATCTCCTGAATGCGGGCCGGGATGTCTTGGAGACGAGCATTGATGAGGGAAGCCTGAGCATTCATGGTGTCTGTGGCCGCGTTCGCCGCCAGTTGGAGAGACTCAAACTGCACCATCAAGGCTAGCAATCACAGGAATAGAATGACTATCAAGATAAAGGCAATGGAAGTCAGAGTGGAGGCGTTTCTGGAATTCATCTTACCCGCCACCATGGCGTCGGATTCGGCTAGCTGTGCCTGAATGACGCTGGCCTCTTCTTCGGCAGCATGAAGGGTAGCCTGAGAAACCTCAAAGCGGATCTCGAGTTGGCTGTTTTCCTGAGTTGCCTCAGAATAGTGGTCCTGGGCCACCCTCAACTCCTAGAGGAAGCGCCGGGCATCATCACCATTGTACGAGTCGGAGGAGTCCGACGATGAGGCCGGCATAGAAGACACAACATCAGAGGGCTCACCGGCCCTAGGAAGAGGACAAAGACTGTCATTTAAAACGAACCTGTAGACAAATCAGAGCAGTTCGTCGTTATAAGCAGAACATGTTGATCTCACCTCATACGTCAGAGGCGCTGGTTCACCGGCATGTTCTCCTCCAGAACTTCCTCCGCCGCACGCTTGCCGCGACTCTCCTCGCCGGCCATGAAGTTGATCGGATCTACATGAAGGGAGAAGGGACGCTACAGAGTCCAACGAGGGAGGAGAAAAGCAAAGGAACATGAAGGAAGTGATGAATGACTTTCTATTTCTAGTTGCATTTCCAAACCCTTAGAAATATAAGCTAGCAACATTATTTATCAACACCAAGTATTTCATTATCATCTATAAAGTTTGTACTTTCAACTTTATTTAAGTGTTGCATATATGTTCTATATTATTTTTGTTCAATAAAAATTGGTTTTAAACCCTAAGTAATATAACATAACTATCAAATCAACTTTCGTTTCGCATTTCTGTTGATAGTTTTGAGTTATGGAAATTGATCTACACTCTTTATTATATGCATTAACACATAAACATGATGCTCATGACATGTTTTAGTAAATGATTTATAGTGTAACACCGAGGGTGTTACAAATCTACCCCCCTTAAACAAAATCTCGTCCCAAGATTTTATGTGCCTAATGTGGGAAAAGAGATAAGAAATAAATTCTGATTTAAACAATTACCTCGGTTAACTAGAAAGAAGAAGGGAATAATGCTTCAAGATATAACTTTCTTGCTCCCACATTGCTTCGTCCTCTGAGTGATTTTGCCACTGAACTTTATAGAACTTCACCACACTGTTTCTAGTCACTCTTTCTTTTTCATCTAAGATCTTGACATGATGCTCAATATATGACAAATCAGGATGGAGGGGAAGTCCTTTAATTTCCACAACTTCATTAGGGACCCACAAATATTTCTTCAATTGAGATACGTGGAACACATTGTGGACCGCTGATAAAATATCTAGAAGTTGGAGACGATAAACAACCTGGCCACATCGCTCCAAAACCTTATAAGGACCAACATAACGAGGAGCTAACTTTCCATGGACGCCAAATCGATGCACACCTCTCATGGGAGACACTTTGAGATACACATAGTCATCCACTTCAAACTGCAAGAGCCTTCTTCTTTTGTCAGCATAAGTTTTCTGTCGGCTCTGAGCTGCCTTCAAATGACTCTGAATAATACTGACTTGCTCTCGAGCTTCCTTAATAAAATCAGGTCCAAAATATCCATGGTCTCCCACTTCAACCCAGTTAAGTGGTGTCCTACATTTCTTTCCATACAAAGCTTCAAATGGTGCCATACGAATGCTTTCTTGATAGCTATTGTTGTAAGAAAACTCAGCTAAGTTCAAGCATTCATCCCACTTCTCAGGAAAAGAAATAGCACACACTCTCAACATATCCTCAAGTACCTAATTTACCCTTTTTGTTTGGCCGTCAGTTTGCGGATGATAAGCTGAAATTCTAAGGAGACTAGTACCAAGACATTGCTAAAGTTGCTCCTAGAAACAAGAGACAAAGACAGACCCTCTATCAGTGATGATAGTAAGAGGAATTCCATGCGGGGTCACAATCCAGTCAAAATACAACTTGGCATACTTCTTGGCTGAATATCTAGCATCTAATAGGAGAAAATGAGCGGACTTGGTAAGGCGATCCACAATGACCCAAATAGAGTCATACCCCTTGGACGTGCAGGGTAAACCCACAATAAAGTCCTAGGAAATATCTTCCCATTTACAAACAGGGATAGACAAGGGCTGCAAAAATCCTAGGGTACGCATATGGTCTGCCTTAACTGTAGCACAAGTGTCGCACTCCACGATGTACTTGGTGATATCCCTCTTCATATTTGACCACCAATACAAGTGGCGCAAATCATGATATATTTTGTTGCTTCCTGGATGGATGGACAACTTGAAATGAAGAGCTTCATCCAAAATCCTTCTTCTAAGCTCCTCACTTGATGGAACCATCGATCTATTTTTGAACCTCACCACACCTTGGTCATCAATACTTAAATGAGGACTACTCCCTTCGGCAATTAACTTCTTGACATGTGGGATTTCTGAAACATCTTGCCTTTGCTCTATAATAATTTGCTCAAGTAAATCCGAGACTAGAGCAATATGAGCATGCACCTCAGCATGATTGAGAGACAATGGTGCTTCTTTAGTTTGATATGACTTTTGGCTCAAAGCATCAACTACCACATTGGCTTTTCTAGGATGGTAATGAACTTCCAAATTATAATCTTTGATTAGCTTCAACCACCTTCGTTGCCTCATGTTCAGCTCAGACTGAGTAAAAATATATTTGAGGCTCTTATGATCTATAAAAATGTGTACTTTATTTCCCAACAGATAATGCCTCTAATTTTTTAGAGCGTGCACCATAGTAGCCAGCTCTAAATCATGGGTGGGATAATTCACCTCATGTTTTTAGCTGGCGTGAAGCATAAGCTATGATACATCCATCCTGCATAAGCACACATCGCAACCCCATCTTTGAGGCATCACAATATACATCAAAAGGTCTATTAATCTTCGGGTGAGCAAGAACAAGAGCAGTGGTAAGGAATTGTTTCAGAGCCTAGAAAGCTTCCTCGCACATCGGACTCCATACAAATTTGACATCCTTCTAGAGCAACTTGGTCACGGGTTGGGCTATTTTGGAGAAGTTAGGAATGAAGCGCTGATAATAACCAGCAAGGCCAAAGAACTGATGGATCTGATGCACTAATTTGGGAGATTTCTAATTTAACACATCCTGCACCTTGCTTGGGTCTATATAGATACCTTTAGGTGTTAGAACATGTCCCAAAAACTACACTTGGTCTAACCAAAAATCACATTTACTGAATTTGGCATACAACTTATGTTCCCTTAATCGAGCTAATACTATCCGAAGATGTTGGGCATGCTCTTCCTTGTTTTTGGAGTATATCAAAATATCATCAATGAACACCACTACAAACATATCCAGCTATGGCATAAAGACTGAATTCATGAGGTACATGAAGAATGCAGGAGCATTGGTGAGACCAAAAGACATGACTAGGTATTCATACAACCCATACCTAGTAGAGAAAGCTGTGTTTGGTATATCTTGTGGTCGAATCTTAATTTGATGATACCTAGAATGAAGATCAATCTTTGAAAACACTTTGGCACCTTCCAACTAATTGAACAAAGTATCAATACGAGGTAAAGGATACTTGTTCTTAATAGTTACCGCATTGAGAGAGCGGTAATCCACACACATCCACAGAGTAATGTCCTTCTTCTTCACAAAAATAGCTGAACAACCCCATAGTGAAGAACTAGGACGGATAAATCCCTTCTTCAATAATTCCTCTAACTGCTTCTTCATTTTAGCTAGTTCTTTAGGAGCCATACGGTAGGGACACCATGTAATAGGAGCAGTGCTAGGTTCTAACTCAATGGAAAACTCCACATTTCTATCTGGTGGCAACCTAGGTAGATCCTCAGGAAAGACATCCGAAAACTCACAGACCACTCGAATAGAGGCAAGATCAGGAGAAGCTTCAACATGAGTAGCAACTAGTAAGGATGGATCTGAGGGCTTAAGAAGACACGTCCTATCCTCAGAAGAAGGAAGCCGTAACTCAATAGCTCTCTGCTTAAGGTCCAAGACTACCCCATAAACTCGCAACTAGTTCATGCCCAGAATTGCATCAATGCCTTGCCTAGGCAGCACCATGACCTAGAGGCGATAAGTGTTATTGGCTAGCACTAATCCAACTATGTCCATCCAAGTATTAACGCACAACTACGCACTCGGAGTACTAATTCTATAGGCAATAGGTATAGTCTTAAGAGATATATTGTGCCTTTGTCCATACCCCATGCTCATGAATGAATGTGATGCACCAGAATCAAACAACACATATGCTGGGTGGGAATCAATGGTGAACATACCAGCCATCACTGATTCATTCTGTAAGATTTCCTTAGCCTCAGTGAAGTTAACATGCACAGAGCGGCTTACGGGCACCTTCTTCTTGATGATCGTCCGCTTGATTAGACGGGAGTTGGTTGAGGGCTAAGCAGACTATGCAGGTTGGTTCTACGAACACTCCTGAGCATAGTGGCCTTCCTTGCCACACTTGAAACATGCACTAGGCTTGTTCCCCAACCCTTGATGAGGTGGGACCTACTGCCCCAGGGGCTATTGCTGTTGCACTTGCTGAGTGGGTGCACGGTACTGGGTGGGAGGTGCCTAGTGGATCTGCTGAGGCTGACGGAATGACTGCCCACCCAAAGACTGGTATGCACCCGCCTGACAACCTGCACCTTCTGAGCCTAGAGGTGACTGGAAGACCTAGTAATCACCCGCTTGTGCTTCCACTTAGCCTAGGAGTCACATTAAAGTCCCTCCATGGTAATAGCAGCATTCATCATAGCACCAAAAGTCCAGTAGTTCCCTATGTACAGCTCCTTCTACAGATGGCAAGAGAGACCACGATAAAAATAGTCCCTGTTCTTCTCATCGGTATTGACGTGGGTCCCAACATACTATGATAGATGGTTAAACTTGTTTACATAGTCCATCACCAATATGCTCCCTTGCCTCAGGTCTAGGAACTTCATCAAATTCCTATTCAGAACACCAGCAGGAATGTAGTACAATCTCTAAAAGCGGCGGTAAACTCCTGCCAAGTCACATGGTGATCCACTAGCTACATGGCATTGAACGTGTCCCATCATGCACTAGCAGAACCCAATAGCTGCTGACATGCAAAGCACACCTTCTACTCTTTGAATACAGTGAGTAGCAGAAACTTCTACTCCAGTATGTGAAGCCAATGCTCCGCATCTAGAGGCTCAACAGTCAGTGTGAATGTGGGTGGGTGCATCTTCAACAAATCCTGGTAAGAATAGGGTCCCTCAGGACCATGGGCACCACCCTAGTTCCTACCATTGCCTACATGGCCTCCACGGGCGAAGCCACCAATCGCCTGGGCTAGCATCTCCAAGGCACGAGTTGACTCACGCCGAGCAGCCAGCATCTCCACCATCATCTCCACATGGGTCATCGGAGGTGGTGGCGGTGGAGGAGGAAGAGCTAGAAACGGGGCCTCATGGCTCTCCCCATTGGTGTTGCCAATGCCCTCACCATGACCGTTGTCACCCGGGTCTACCCCAGCACTGGTACTGCCATGACTAGACCTCAGGTTCATCTATAAATAGATAGGAGGGACAACCCTCCAGATTAGGAACAAGAGATTAGAGAAATGATAAGACGTTTATTCAAGCATTATTTTAGGTTATCCTATCAATTCACTAATCCAAATTATACATGTAGGGGGAGTTTAGTTTAAGCAAGATTCTCCTTTCATGCATGCATCGGCCTACCCGTTCACTCAAGCCGAAATATAGCGGCATTCGCAATTTTTTTTGGCACATCGCACACTCACTTTCCGTACGCTAAATGATTCTTACGCTGCGTAAGTTAGTGTACCTATAGAAGACTAATTAGATAAAACTAGTGCTGCTATCCTAGATAGACCATATTGCTAGGGCTTATACTTATTTACATAATTTTATCGCATCCTATTTTTTGCAAAATTTTTGTTGGTCAAATTTTAGGTTTTGAAAAGAGTTATGAAACTAGAAACTCATTATTGGCTCTAGTACCACCTGTGGCAGAACCATCCAAAATAACACACCTTTAGAGGCGCTCGTCTTCCATCAGACACTAAGCACCCCGAAAGCCAGCTACATCGGGCGGATTCCGTCGAGCACACCCCAAGGGAGAACTTAAATAATCCATGTTTTCCTCTAGGATCCAATAATGAGAATGAGTTTAAAATACTTAGTCCATTTCATATAACCAAAGTTCTTAGAAATACCTTATTATTGTACCAAGTTCAAAGTACGGAATTTAAACAGCAGAAATTACAATAAACATCTAACGGTAGAATAGAAGGATCCGTCTATGCCCACTAAAAGATTCCTCCACACAACAGATACTCTTCAAACTGCACCTGCAACAGGGGTAAACAAACCCTGAGTACATGATGTACTCTCAAGACTTACACAACAGAGTCAAGCATTTTCATGACAAGATGATAGCGTTCCTCACGCTCACTATTTGTTTCCTCATGGAGCGCACAAACGTCTGACCATAGTGCATGGGCGTCCTTGTGGTTCCTCACCTGGTTAAACACATCTTTGCAAATGCCTCTAAAGATGGTGTTTCGAGCCTTTGCATTCTATTTCTCGTAATTCACCTCATCGCCTTGTAGGTGTGTAGCATCCTGAGGTTTTGGGAAGCCTTGTGAGGCGGCTCTAAGTATTCTAATATCTAGAGCTTCTAAATATGCCTCCATGCGGATTTTCCAATATGGAAAATCATCCCCCTCAAAGATAGGAGGAGGTCCATCCCCATGAGACATCTTTCTCTAGACGGTTAAGTCTAATTTGTGAGCATGAGGCTCTGATACCAAATAAAAGGATCAAGATGCCCAAGAGGGGGGTGAATTAGGCTACTTCTAAATTTCTTTGCAATAATTAAGTCGTATGGTTAGCCCAATTAACCCATTATGCCTAGAAAGTGTTTCTATTGATCTACCGCACAAAAGTTTAGCAACTATGTTCCAATCCTACTCTAGCATGGCAATTCTATGAATGTAAATGACAAAAATTGAATTGCTCAAAGTAAATGCTTAAAGTAAAGAGAGAAGGTGGAATGCAGTGATATTTTGCCGAGGTATCGGAGAGTCACCGCTCCCCACTAGTCCTCGTTGGAGCATCCACACAAGGGTGTAGCTCCCTCTTGATCCGTGTAAGGATCAAGTGCTCTCTATGAGTTGATTCTTCGACACTCCGTCACGGTGAATTACACACAATGGCTCACAACTTGAGTTGGGTCATCCACAAGCTCCGTCGGATGATCACCAAGCTCCCAATCACCACCAAGCCGTCTAGGTGATGGCGATCACCAAGAGTAACAAGCATGAACTCTCACTTGACCACGACAAGCCTAATGAGAAGGGTGGATGCACACTTTGCTACTCTTGCTTTCACTAATGAGGGCTCTCTTTGGGATTCTCAAATCTCAATCACCTCACTAGGACCTTGCTCTTCTTGGCACTCTCAAAGGTGTTTCTCAGCTGTTGCAATGAGCAAAAGTACCATCTCACACGAATAGAGGAAGTATTTATAACCTTAGTTACAAAAATGAACCGTTTGTGCCTCTGTGGGGTGATTGGATGCTCCGGTCATGTTGATTGGATGCTCCAGTCAGTTCTCCCCGAACTCTAGTGTTTAAGTTGTGACCGGACGCTGGACAGCATCCGGTCAGCACTGACCAGACATGTCCGGTCATGATTTTCCCTCTCTGGAACCTTACTGGAGTCGACCGGACGCTGGCACCCAGCATTCGTTCACTCACCTCTCAGCATTCGGTCACGTCCAGATGATTTCACCTTGATCAAATGAACTGACCGGACTCTGCGCCAGTGTCCGGTCACTCCGAAACCAGCGTCCGGTCAGCATTTGACCCTCCATTCACTTCCAACTCTCGATCATACACAAATGAAGTTTGCTCCAATGGATCTAAGGGCTTTTTAGGAGCTACCTAGTGCTAGATTTAGCAAGTGTGCACCACACCTATCCACTAGACTCACCTAGGTCAAGCTACCCGTCCATACCCCAATTAATAGTATGGCCAAAGAAAAAAACAAAGTCCTAAACTACTCTAAGTGTCTCCTTAACACCAAACGACACTTAGAACTAGTCCACACTTTGAAAACCGAAATGATTTCCATCGTAGGGGCATGACCACCATGATAGCCCAATCGATCTCTATTACCATGACCTAACTTAATTGCCTCTGCAAAACACACGTTAGTCACAGTAATCATGTATTGTCATTAATCACCGAAACCCAACTAGGGTCCTAGATGCTTTCAATCTCCCCTTTTTTGGTGATTGATAACAATACCACCTCGAGTATGTGAAAGAGATGAGGTTTTTAACATGCTTGGATCATATAAGTTTTTGTCAATAAGAACAAAAGAGTTAGGCAAGCTTATATGACCTAAGCCAACATAATGTACTCCAAAGGTATGAAATAAGCATGAGTACAAGTAATAAAGCTCATTTGCATCGGAGTTAAACACGGAAGCAAAGCAAATGAGCATAACACAAGTGATATGACATATAAATAATTCAAAGTAGAGAGCACACATGTTACATATCACATAAATATCACAATCACATTAATATCACGATTACGATCACACTTAAGTAGTTCAATGCATAATAGTAGACATGAATGCATAATGTATCACACATAAAACTCCAAATGTAATAGATAAGCTATAAGCTAATAGATAGACTCCCCCTAAAAGTATCGCTCCCCCTAAGACTAACATACTCGATCCCTCTCCCCCTTTGGTGTCAAACACTACAACCTAAGGGTCGGTCGGTGGGGCTACAGCAGACGAGTCAGGCGCTAAGGTGTGAGGAGCGAGCTGGAACTGTGTGCCATCATAATCTGATCCTAAGCTCTGAGCAGTCTGACCCTCTGTAGCTAGAAATGATGCTAAAGTGGTTTGGGTCAGATTAGGGATAGGTGTGGCCTGAGACTCTACAGGTATGACTATAGCAGGCGGCTCTGATGATGCAACTGAAGAAGGGAGCATCTCTGTAGTCCCGGTAATAGGTGCAACTATGGAAGGACCTAGGACATATAGCTCTGGCGGAGTCAGCTTCCCTGTCAACTCATTGAATGAAGCACCAAGGCTCCTAGAAACTATGGTGAGCACTAACGAACTCTAAAGCAGAGTAAAGCCTGTATGAAGAGGAGTGAATTGTAAGGCTGGCACTGGTGAAGCAAACCACTGGGACACCTGCTTTGTAGGTGAAGGAAACTATGGCACTGGCGGTCCCTGACTCTGAAGCCCACTAGGCTATAAAGCTAGAGTCATAGAAGTGGTGGTAGGCTGACTAAGCTAGGGTGAAGGCTGTGGCGGTGGAGCCCCAATAGCTATCACAACATGCTGCATAAACTCAAATAGCTGCTGTTGCATGAGAAGCTGCTGCTGATGCATGGCCTACTGCTGCTGCTGTATAGCCTACTGCTGCTGCTGGATCACCTGCTGCTATCGTTGGAACTCATCCTACCGAGTCTGAAACTATGCAAATGTAGCAGCGGTCTCCTAAGCCTAGCAAGCCTGATCTTGCCTCATCCGCTCAAGTATAGCAAGTAGAGCGGGATATGTCTGTGGTGCAGATGGAGCTAAACTAGAGCTATTGGCCTCATGGTCATGTCGTCGTGGAGGCATCTGAGGGATATCGCGGTAGTCATCATCTGAGCTATCACTGGGGTCACTCTCGACCATCCCCTCACGCTGAGCATCTAACTGCTCCTCCTCTATGGCTGCTATGCCCCTAATGGTCTCATCCTACTGGGCTACAATCTCTAGCACCTTTGGACAATGGCGCGGCTAGCTGGGTGTCCTCACTACACTATGGCGGATCATCTGAGTCATGTTGTATGCAGGGAACTTTATAGTAGCACCACTATACTCTACCAGTATCTCTGGTGGCCTCACAGTAACTACCCTGTGGATCAAGAATATAATCTAGTGAGCATATGGCAACTGCCCGTGACCCCTAAACCCCTCTACAATAGTATCCTCCATCTCTGATAGAAGGAGATCCCAAACGTCAAACACAGTCTGCTGCGTCAGAGAGTTCAGTAGCCATAGATGTATGCGAGTCAAGCCCTCACGATATCCCATCCTCGGAAGCAGGGTCCTCCTCAAAATAGCATCAAGCACTCTAGCAGTAGGAGTGAGATCCCTGGGTGTCCTGCTTGACCCCTCGCTGAAAGGCTCTATGAAGCAATGACGGACTAGATCTGTAGGGGGCACCATACTACCATGAGGGCATCTAGGAGGCATTGTCTATCCATAGCAAACCTCATGAAGCCGGACTGGTTACTACTGAAGCCTGAGAATCTCTCTGACCCTAGAGCTCATCAGCCTGTAATCTCTGCTCCTAAAAGCAAAGTGAATGAATCTATGCTGTGGGTCAATCCATAGTGTGGCATAGAACTGATAGACCCAAGATGGAACATATAAGTCTATCCATCTAAGTAAATCTATTAGCTCTGATAGGTAAGCTAGGTAAGGGTGAATATGCTCTCTAGCTATTGCTACAATGGACTCAATGTTGCACACCCTCTGAGATCTGAATACTACCCCACTGTTAAGATATGCATTATAAAAATCTTCCTACAGTGGTGTGTAGAAGCCCTCTAAAGCTCGGTCATCCCTCCTTGGCGGGAACCACTGCTCAAAGTCCACAAATCTGAGCTGCTGCACCTGCTTGGCCATGGCGGCCCTTAAATCCATGTGAGTCACTAGAGGCGAACCCTGTGGTCTAGGCGATGGACGACATCCCCTCCGTTGTGTCTCTGGCCTTGGTGTGACTAGAGCATGGGTATGACCAGAGTGGCAACGTTATGGCTGAGGTGCCTGCTCTATCTCCTCGGCCTGCTCTCCCTCCTGAGTCTGCTCTGCTAGCTATGGCTGCTACTATGACTCTACCTGAGGTTGACTCTCATCAATAGCCACATGCCGTCCTCCAACCATGACAGTCGTAGCTGGACCACCATGAGGGCGCTCAACCTGCTCAAGTGCAACCCTCATAGATGGAGAAGGCTGAGCTGCAATAACAACACCACTCCGAGTACCTCCTCTCTCTATGCACTCTATGGCCTCTGCAACTGCGGCTGCTCTCGCTGTATCTACATCAGGGTACTTGCACTTCTTTGTCGCTAGTTTCTTCGTTGCCTTGCCTTTTACATCTATACGCCGACGAGGCAGGGGCCTCAGATCCTCATCACCGGGACCTCCTCTGACATTCTTGACATGAGCCATTTGATGGATTTGAAAAGAATAACTATCGCTGATAAAGATCAACTGCCAACTGTCACTTCCAAGGCTTGGACTCGATTTGTACTCACGAGCTTGTCCCTAAGTTGACTATCAACTACCACTGAGACCTTAGAAACACCGACTCACAGCACGTTAGAATAGATAGGATTTATAAATAATTACAACATATCTAGAGATACAAAACCCTAAGAAGCAAGCAATCGGTATAGAATTAAAACGAGGGCTTGCTACCTGATGAACCGGTGATCCAAAAAGTAGAGGAACGACACGCGGAGAACCATCGGGAATCCTAGGGTTAGGGTTCTAGAGATGGCCAATCAATGCAATGTGGATGCTGCAATGGTGAAGCTAGCAATGTAGGCTCTAGAGCAGGGGCACGCACTGTGAAGACATGGACGCGGTAGAGCTAGGGCTTGGAAGTGCGGACTCCGGTGAGATGCGGTGGCGCTAGGATGGCTGTGCGGGAGGCGGCTAGGGCACAACATGGGCGAGCACGATGATAGTGTGGAGGCGCTGTTGCGGGAGTGACGTGGGCATGAGCGGAGCTGAGGCGCGGGTGCGGGCGCGGGAGACGGCGCTGGAGAAGATGCGGCGGCTACGGAGGTACGTGGGAAGCTTTGCTCGGTGACTAGGGCACAGCGGCGATGTCGGCACGGTGCTGGATGCGGGATAGATCATGGCGCATACGGTTATATGGTGGCTCCTAGCGTGACAGAGAAGAAAACAGAGAAGAAGTCCTAGAAACCACAAGTTTCCTATTGACGAGACGCTCCAGTGGTAGCTACCGAACACTGCTACCCAGCGCCCGGTCGATTCTAGAGAGGTCCAAAACCCCTGGAATCATGACCGGATGCATTCGATCACACCTGACCGAACGCAGCTAGAGTCTGGTCCAACTTGTCTCCATCGTCTTCTCTCGACCGGACACAGGAACATCATCTGACCGGATGCTGAACAACAGAGTCCTATCACTCCATCGTAGCAGGTTCACCTTCTCTAAACTGACCGAACGCTGGACTTCAGAGTCTGGTGCAGCGTCCGATCTCTCTTTTTCTAGCAAATCTTCAAAAACCTACGTGCTGCCTATTCCCAATCAAGTCCCAACTTCAATAAGATCTAAATAAACACCAATTGGGACTGATGTGAGTGACCTCTCTTAAACCCTCAAAATTTTTAAAATATTTTGCCTTAGGCTATAATTCTTTTTAAGAAAATAGGCAATAAGAGGGCAATTGAAGATAAATGACAAAGCAACCTTCATGCATATGCAATGCAATACTTGAAAGTAAATCAAGTAGCTTGTCAAGTTTGATCCAAGGTTAAGCTTCTTCACTCGCTTTTCGGTGGTTATCTTAACCATGTTAGACAAGCCCTATATGCATTACTAAAAAGTAAACATGTTGTATATTACAATGCAATGCAAGGGACAACACAAGCTCATTTTTAGTGACGTTACTAAAATCAAGCACATTGATCTCATTCCATAATCGACAAAAAGTCGCCTCATCTAACGGTTTAGTGAAGATATCCGCCACTTGATCCTTGGTCCTTACACCTTCTAATGAAATATCATTCTTTGCAACATGATCTCTAAGAAAGTGATGGCGAATATCTATGTGCATGGTGCGAGAGTGTTGAACCGGATTATTTGCAAGTTTTACCATACTTTCATTGTCACAGAAAAGAGGTACTTTTTCTAGAACTACACCATAGTCTAGCAAAGTTTGTTTCATATAAAGTATTTGCGCACAACAAGCACACGCGTAATGTATTCTGCTTCGGCGGTGGATAAAGCCACACTATTTTGTTTCTTGGAGGACCAAGACACAAGTGATCTACCAAGCAAATGGTACCCTCTGGATGTGCTTTTTCTATCCACTTTGCAACCGGCATAATTCGAATCAGAATAGCCAACTAATTCAAATATAGCTCCTTTGGGATACCAAAGGCCAATGCTTGATGTGTGCTTAAGATACCTAAGAATTCTTTTAACGGCAATCAAATGAGTTTTCTTAGGATTAGCTTGAAATCTAGCACACATACACACACTAAACATGATGTTGGGCCTAGATGCGGTTAAATATAACAAGCTACCAATCATAGAACGATTGAGAGTTTGATCAACCATGTTACCTCCCTCACCTAGGTCGAGATGTCCATTAGTTGGCATTGGTGTCTTGATTGGCTTACATTAATCTATCTTGAATCTCTTGAGAAGATCATTTGTATATTTCTCTTGAGAGATGAAAATCCCTTCTCTCATTTGCTTGACTTGAAAACCAAGAAAGAATGTAAGCTCTCCAATCATTGACATCTCGAACTCCTTCGACATCAATTCACCAAACTCTTTACAAAAATCTTCATTTAATGATCCAAAGATGATATCATCAACTTACACTTGACAAATGAAGATGTGTCCATCAAGCTTCTTGGTGAATAGTGTGGTGTCGACCTTCCCAATGGTGAAGCCCTTCTCAACGAGGAAGTCCCGAAGATACTCATACCAAGCTCTTGGGGCTTGCTTAAGCCCATATAGCGCCTTGGACAACCTATAAACATGATTAGGATATCTAGGGTCTTCAAACCTAGGAGGTTGATCAACATAGATTAGTTCATTAATCAAGCCATTTAAAAATGCACTTTTCATATCCATTTGATATAATTTCATTTCATGATGTGATACATATGCAAGGAGGATACGGATGGCTTCTAGTCTTGCAACCGGTGCAAAGGTCTCTCCAAAATCCAAACCTTCAACTTGAGAGAACCCTTTTGCAACTAGTCTTGCCTTGTTTCTCACAACAATGCCTTGATCATCTTGCTTGTTGCGGAACACCCACTTTGTTCCAATGACTCTTGCACCTTTTGATCGCTCTTCAAGAGTCCAAACTTCATTGCGGGTAAAGTTGTTCAACTCTTTATGCATGGCATTGATCCAAACCAGATCTTGAAGAGCTTCTTCTACCTTGGTAGGCTCAAAACAAGAGACAAAAGAGTGATGTTCAATAAATGAAGCAAGTTTTTGTGAGTGAGTCATTACTCTGTTTGATGGACTCCCTATGATGAGATCTTGTGGATGAGCTTATAGTAGAGGTGAATTTCTTCTATCTACCACTTGAGGGAGAGGTTGTGGAGCATCAATATCTTGTGCTTGTACCACCATTTGCTCATGGGAGACATGAGTGTCTTCATTTTCTACTCTCCCATCTTTTTCACCATCTTGTGGCACACTTGATGAAGGAGGATTGATCACTTGTACATCATCTTCATCATCATTAGGCTTGATGTCTCCAACTAGAATATTCTTTATGGCCTCCCTCAATGGTTCATCACCTACATCATCAAGATTCTCATGTGCTCCTTGGGAGCCGTTAGATTCATCAAATTCCACATCATATGTTTCTTCAACTAGGCCGGTGGCATGATTAAATACTCGATATGCTTTGGACTTTGATATGTAACCAACAAGAAAACCAATGTCACAACGTCTTTAAAACTTCCCTAGGTGTTGCTGCTTCTTGTAGATGTAGCATTTGTAACCAAACACCCTAAAGAAGAAGACGTCCGGCTTCTTCCCATTGAGCAACTCATAAGGTGTCTTGCCAGGAATAGGCGGTTGGATGCATAGCATGCGGTGTTGATAGCTTCTGCCCATGGAGCTTCAGGAGTGTTGTACTCATCAAGCATTGTTCTTGCAAGAGTGATCAATCTCCAGTTCTTCCTCTCAACTACACTATTTTATTGAGGAGTATATATTGTGGAGACCTCATGCTTGATCCCAACTTCATCACAATAGGCTTCTATGTTTGTGTTATCAAATTATTTGCCATTGTCACTTCTAATCTTCTTGAGCTTCACTTCAAATTTATTTTGTGCTCTCTTGGCAAACTTCTTGAAGCATGATGCAACTTCGGATTTGTCATGAAGGAAGAATACCCATGTGTATCTTGAATAGTCATCAATAATCACAAGACAATAAAGATTTCCTCCCAAACTCTTGTATGTTGTTGGTCCAAATAAGTCCATGTGAAGGAGTTCTAGCACTCTTATGGTTGACATGAAAGCTTTTGTTGGATGAGTATTTGCAACTTGCTTGCCGGCTTGACATGCACTACAAAACTTGTCCTTCTCAAACTTCACATCCTTCAACTCTCTCACCAAATCATTCTTCATTAGCTTCTTGAGTGAGCTCATCCCAACATGAGCAAGTCTTCTATGCCATAGCCACCCAAGAGTTGTTTTGGTGAATAGGCAAGTCTTCAAATTAGCATCTTCGGAGGTGAAGTCCACTAGATATAGGTTGTTCTATTTAAATCCTTTGAATATCACTTGATCATCATCCTTCCTAGATACAACAACTTCCTTCTCGGTAAACAAGCATTGGAAGCCAAGATCACACAATTGTCCAACAGATAGAAAGTTGAAGCTCAATGAAGCAACATATAGCACATTTGAGATAGAATAATCATTTGATATTGCCACTTTGCCCAATCCTTTCACCTTGCCCTTTGAGTTATCTCCAAATGTGATTCTTTCTTGTCCATCTACTTCTTCATCTAGTGAGGTGAACATATGAGAATCACCGGTCATATGTTGTGTGCAATCACTATCAATAACCCAATGACTTCCACCGGTCTTGTAGTTCACCTACACACAAGAGATCAAGCTTTAGGAACCCAAACTTGTTGAGGGCCCTTCACCTTCTCAACAAGTGATTTTTCTACCTAAATTTTCTTAGGCCTATTCTATTAGGAGGTCCTAAGACCATGACTTTTATCTTCCCACTAGAATCCTTTCTAAGCATGTAATGAGCATTGAAGGAAAAAGGTCTAGCATGCTTGGGCAAGGGTTGTGGTTGTGGAGTTTGGCACTCATAAGCAAAGTGGCCTTCTTGTCCACACTCAAAACATCTCTTTGGCTTTGGCTTTGGCTTGTGTTGTTGTTGAGCTTGAGCCTTCTTCTCTTGGTTTGCCAATACCTAATGCCACTTCTATCCATCTTCATGATGGTGTTCATTAGTAGCTCACTTTAAAGATGCTTGCCTCTTATGAACTTGCTCAATCCAATCTTAAGATGCTCTTTCTCCAACTTGAGCTTCTTGTTCTCTTCTTTGAGTGCATCATTATTTTTCTCTTCCTTGAGCTTCTTGTTATCTTCTTTGAACTTCTCATTTTCAAGAATCAAATCACCATCATGATCATGAGTTTCTAGTACAATAGTGTTGTGGCTTTTGATCTCTTCAAGATCTTTCTTGAGCTTTTCATTATCATTCTTGAGCTTGACATACTCATCATAACTATTGGTCTCAACCACTTGCTTGCCCTTGCTACTAGAACTTTGCTCAATGCTCTCAATGATCAAATCATCACATGATGTAGCTATATCAATCTTAACAACATTGTTAGTAGCATCATGTGGCTCATTGGATAAATATTCTTGAGCAATGACAAGATTATCATAATTAATCTTAAGAGTAGTATATTCTTCTTTTAGCATGTTGTGGCTAGTGATGAGTTCATTGTGTATCCTCTCAAGTTTATCATGTTTATCTTTAAGCTCTTTCTTAGAAGATTTGAGCTCCTTGAGTTTGGATGATATAGCATCATTTGCTTCTCTAAGCTCAACACTAGTCTTTTCGGCTATATCACATTTAGCTAAAAGAGAATCATTCTTAGCTTCTAGTTTTTCATTCTTAGCTCTACTCTTTCTAATGATCTTAGTGTATTGATTAGCAATTTAACAAGATCATCATAAGAAGGTGATTCATATTCATCATCATCACTATCGCTATCATCGTTGCTAGCATGTTCATCACCACTACTATCATCATTTGATACCTTGCGATCACCCTTGGCCATAAGGCATAGGTGTGTAGAGGATGATGGCGGTGAAAATGATGAAGAGTCAGTAACAATGGTGGCCACCTTCTCACTGTCACATCATCATCGGATGAGCCACTAGATGAATCAATGTCCGTGAGCCAATCACCGATGATGTATGCCTTTCCACTTTTTTTCTTCTTGTGGAAGTCCTTCTTCTTGCCATCTCTCTTCTTATATGGCTTGTTTTTCTTCTTCTCATCTTCTTCTTCATTGCTTGAGTCATCTTTCTTGCCCTTGTACTTGTTCTTGAACTTGTCTTTCTTGGGCTTGGTGCATTGGTGTGGGGGTATGGCCATCGGTATCCTCAAGACAAGACATGGGCCGCACCATCAGAGGTGGCCCGGCCCACAAGATCAAGGCATGCACGACGCTGCTCGGCGTGCACTATAAGATATTGTATAGTACCAAATAGGCTACTTACTTGTAACCCTATCCCTTTAGACTATATAAGGAGAGGTAGGGGTCCCCTAGCGGACATGATCCATCAGGATCTATCTACTACATCTCAATACAATACACCAAAGACACAGGACATAGGGTATTACGTCGATCAGACGGCCTGAGCCTGTCTAAATCGCTGTCTCTGCGCCTCGTGTCACCATCTGGTTCCTGATCATGCGCACCCCCACCGACAAATCTACCATTGCGGGATACCCCTCGGTGGACTGCCGATGATATTCTATCGACAGTTGGCACGCCAGGTAGGGGTGTGCTCTTGATCCATGGCGAGCCAGATGGACCTCAAATCAACAACACGTTCTCGTCATCAATCTCGTGGAGATCCATGCTGGTCCATGATGATGATTCATCGCTGGCTACATCAACACCTATGACTGTAGATCTGATCTCAGAACCACCTCCGAGGTCGCCTTCACCAACAACTCACCGCCCGCTAGGTGCTAGCCGTCAACGCTGACCAGATAACACCATACGTCACTGACTAGATGCTCCGTCCAAAGCTAAGTCACGCTTTAATATTTTTCTAAATATTCTCCAATCTCCGTATATTGCCATAATATTTTTCTAAACTGTTTTCTCCATGTTTGCTCTCCAAACGATTTTCTGAACCCCTGAACAGTCATGTTGATGATTGGACGCCTCCAGAGATGGCCCTATCTCTGGCTCCTCCGTACACGTGCTACGGGCTCCGCGCTCTATGTTATGGGTGGTCGGCAGTGGCTCCTTGGTCACGCCTGTTCCTCCTACATGTGCACGAGCTTCGCGCTCTGCATTATGGTTATCGGGCTAGCTAGGGCTGGAGACTCAGCTACACACTAACTATTTGGGTGGTTTATATTAAACATAATATATTTTCACACCAACTGATCGTCGAACTGCATACGCTATTTCATCGCCATTGCTGATTTTTCTCCAGAGTTCATTTATTTTTACATCATGTACTACCCGTTCTACATGTTTGTATTACAGGATCATCGTCTAGGTGATCGGGCAACCTGGTGCTCGGACTTCTCCACCAATCAATTGGTCAGACCGCTTGGTTCATGGACTCCATTGCCGACCAGTTGATTGGACTGTTCGCCAGTCGCTTCTACTCAATGCTCACTTTGTCGCCGACTAGTTGACTAGACTATTCATCGCTCATGCTTCATCGCTAGCTACGCCGGTTACTCCTCGGCGCACGGATACTTCATGCTCAATGACTAAGTGGGCACACTTCACCGCACGGATGTCGTCAGCTATGTCGGTGCTCAGACCTCATCGCCTATGGCGGGGACTCCTCGGTGCTCGGACCTCGCCGCCTACGCCGAGGACTCCTCGGTGCTTGGGCATCGCTAGCTTCATCGGGGACTCCTCGGTGCTCGGACATCACCGCCTATGTCAGGGACTCCTTAGTGCTCGGTCATCACCGGCGATGCCGAGGACTCCTCGCTCCTCGGTGCTCGGACATCGCCAGCTTCACTGGGGACTCCTTGATGCTCGGACATCGCCTCCTATGTTGGGGACTCCTCGATGCTCAGTCATCGCTAGTGACGCCGGGGACTCCTCGCTCCTCGGTGCTCAGACATCACCAGCGACGCCGGGGACTCCTCGCTCCTCAGTGCTCAGTCATCGCCAGCGATGCTGGGAACTTCTCGCTCCTCAGTGCTCGGTCATCGCCAGCGATGCTGGGGACTCCCCGCTCCTCGGTGCTCGGTCATCGCCAGCGACGCCAGCGACTCCTCGCTCCTCAATGCTTGGACATCGCCAGCGATGCAGAGGACTCCTCGCTTCTCGGTGCTCGGATATCACCAGCGACGCCGGGGACTCCTCGCTCCTTGGTGCTCGATCATAGCCAACGACGTCGGGGACTCCTCGCTCCTCGGTGCTCGGTCATCGCCAGCGACGCCGAGGACTCCTCGCTCCTCGATGCTCGGACATCACCAGCAACGCCGAGGACTCCTCGCTCCTCGATGCTCGAACATCACCAGCGACGTTGGGGACTCCTCGCTCCTCGGTGCTCAGACATCACCAGTGACGTCGGAGACTCCTCGCTCCTTGGTGCTCGGTCATCACCAGTGACGCCGAGGACTCCTTGCTCCTCGGTGCTCGGTCATCGCCAGCGACGCCGAGGACTCCTTGGTGCTCCATTGGTGGTCGGATCTTGCTACGTCTCGTTGGTGTGCTATCAAGCTGCTCCATGCTGTTCAGATAAGGGTGCTAATCTTGGGCAACACGTCTGGGGTCTTGATACGCGCATGTTAGATGATGTCAGCAAGCTTTTAGACTTCTTTTTCTTTGACCCTGCTACAAGATTCATTCTTCATCTTCCAGCAGGCTTAGGGACTAAGTGGGCACACTTCACCTTGCGGTGAATGTGCTTGTTCTCATCTCGAGGCTATGCCCAGGGACTGGCTGCCTACTCGGCTGGTCTTCTATTTTCTGACCTTGGCACCATGTGATTACATCACCTATAGTCAGGCTCAAGGACTAGCTATGGGGGTATGGCCCCTGGTATCCTCAAGACAAGACATGGGCCGCACCATCAGAGGTGGCATGGCCCATAAGATCAAGGAGTGCACGACGCTGCTCGACGTGCACCGCAAGATATTGTATAGTACCAAATAGGCTACTTACTTGTAACCCAGTCCCTATAGACTATATAAGGAGAGGTAGGGGTCCCCTAGCGGACATGATCCATCAGGGTCTATCTACTATATCTCAATACAATATACCAAAGACATAGGACGTAGGGTATTACGTCGATTAGACAACCCAAACCTGTCTAAATCGCTATCTCTACGCCTTGTGTCGCTATCTAGTTTCTGATCACGCGCACCCCCACCAACAAATCTACCATCGTGGGATACCCCTCAGTGGACTATCGACGATATTCTATCGACAATTGGTGTGATAGATGACCAAGTTCTTCACAATTGTAGCAATCCATCTTGGAGATTGGCTTCCTTCTAGAGCTAGTGAGGAACTTCTTCTTCTTGCCATCAAACTTGATGCCACTCTTGTTGAGCTTCTTTAGCATCTTGGCGGTATTTCTCACCATAAGAGCAAGACTTGTATCATCAATTTCATCATCACTTGAGCTCTCATACTCAAGCCTTTCTTTGCCCTTGTCTTGGCTAGCTTTGAATGCTAAGTCTTTTTCTTTCTTCTGAGTAGAGGATGAGCCATCTTGTGGTGTGATGTGCATGTACATCTCATGAGCACTGATCTTTCTCAAGATTTGTGTTTGTGTAGTGGTAGAAAGATCACCTTGATGAAGCACAGTCACAATATGCCCATATTTATCAATGGGGAGGACACTCAAGATTTTTCTTACAACATCGGATGGTTGCATTTGAGTGAGCCCAAGCCCATTGACTTCCTCTACAAGAACATTCAAACGTGAGTACATCTCATTAGCACATTCTTTAGGAAGCATCTCAAAAGAGTTAAGCTTTTTCATAACAAGATGATAGCGTTCCTCACGCTCACTCTTTGTTCCCTCATAGAGCACACAAACATCCGACCATAGTGCATGGCGTCCTTGTGGTTCCTCACTCGGTTAAACACATCTTTGTAAAGGCCTCTAAAGATGGTGTTTTGAGCCTTTGCATTTCATTTCTCGTAATTCACCTCATCGCCTTATAGGTGTGTAGCATCCTAAGGTTTTGGGAAGCCTTGTGATGTGGCTCTAAATATTCCAACATCTAGAGCTTCTAAATACGCCTCCATGTGGATTTTCCAATATGGAAAATCATCCCCCTCAAAGATAGGAGGAGGTCCATCCCCATGAGACATCTTTCTCTAGACGGTTAAGTCTAATTCGTGAGCACGAGGCTCTGATACTAATTGAAAGGATCAAGATGCCCAAGAGGAGGGTGAATTGGGCTACTTCTAAATTTCTTTGCAATAATTAAGTCGTATGGTTAGCCCAATTAACACCTTATGCCTAGAAAGTGTTTCTATTGATCTACCACACAAAAGTTTAACAACTATGTTCCAATCCTACTCTAGCATGGCAATTCTATGAATGTAAATGACAAGAATTGAATTGCTCAAAGTAAATGCTTAAAGTAAAGAGAGAAGGAGAAACACAGTGATGTTTTGCCAAGGTATCGGAGAGTCGCCACTCCCCACTAGTCCTCGTTGGAGCACCTGCACAAGGGTGTAGCTCCCCCTTGATCTGTGCAAGGATCAAGTGCTCTCTATAGGTTGATTCTTCGACACTCCATCGCGGTGAATCACCCACAACCGCTCATAATTTGAGTTGGATCATCCACAAGCTTTGTCGGATGATCACCAAGCTCCTAATCACCACCAAGCCATCTAGGTGATGGCGATCACCAAGAGTAACAAGCACGAACTCTCACTTGACCATGACAAGCCTAATGAAAAGGGTGGATGCACACTTTGCTACTCTTGCTTTCACTAATGAGGGCTCTCTTTGGTATTCTCAAATCTCAATCACCTCATTAGGACCTTGCTCTTCTTAGCACTCTCAAAGGTGTTTCTCAGCTATTGGAATGAGCAAAAGTACCCCCTCATATGAATGGAGGAAGTATTTATAACCTTGGTTGAAAAACAAACCGTTATGTGCCTCTGCGGGGTGACCGGACGCTCCGGTCAGTTCTCCCCAAACTCTAGTGTTTAAGTTGTGACCAGACACGTTCGGTCACGATTTTCCCTCTCTGAAACCTTATTGGAGTCGACCGGACGCTGGCACCCAGCGTCTGGTCACTCACCTCTCAGCGTCCGGTCGTGTCCAAACGATTTCACCTTGATCAAATGAACTGACCGGACTCTGCGCCAGCGTTCGGTCACTCTGGAACTAGCGTCCGGTCAGCATTTGACCCTCCATTCACTTCCAACTCTCGATAATACATGAATGAAGTTTGCTCCAATGGATCTAAGGGCTTTTTAGGAGCTACCTAGTGCTAGATTTAGCAAGTGTGCACCACATCTAACCCACTAGACTTACCTAGGTCAAGCTACCTGTCCATACCCCCCTTAATAGTATGGCCAAAGGAAAAAAACAAAGCTCTAAACTACTCTAAGTGTCTCCTCAACTCTAAATGACACTTAGAACTAGTCCATCCTTAACCTTGTTGTCCATCCTTTGAAAACCAAAATGATTTCTATCGTAGGGGCATGACCACCACGATAGCCCAATCGATCTCTATTACCATGACCTAACTTAATTGCCTCTGCAAAACACATGTTAGTCACAGTAATCATGTATTGTCATTAATCACCGAAACCCAACTAGGGGCCTAGATGCTTTCATAGTGGATCCTTATGTATGTTTCTTATTAGCAGTCATGATTAGTTCATTATCTAACCATTCTAGGTAAGCACATGTTCTACTTTCAAGCAAGAGTTGAGCAAATAGATCCATTTCACCATCTTTCATCTTCCAGTTCTTACTACGGTGCTAGACTATAGACAAGCCATATCAGATTACCCGATGATTTATGAATCAATGTGCCCAGCTGGGTACCCCAAAACACACACACTGCTTATACTCCAGGCACAAGCAGGACCAACCCACCACTCTCCTATCAAGGGGTCTAGGTCCCCATCCAAACTTGGACTCCAAGCCCCCACACATGAGTCCCGGACTCAGTGCGGTGCTTAGACCTCCACCATCCCCACCTCTAATCAGTTAGTCTAGAAAGAGCCAGAACCCATGACAAGAGAGCAACGAGTCTTCCCCGCTCTCATAAACAAGTATGTGCTCAGGATAATAAGTCTGTGACTTATCTAGAATCCAATGCAATGGCCGGTCCTTAACCGACATAGACAGGGAAAACAATGTAACCAAGCTATGCCTCGTTGGTCGTGGGACACAACCTCTTACACCCACCAATACCCGTACCATATCCCTGCCCGGTCTCTATTTTTCTTTCACCATTTTATCATGAGAGTGATAATAATAATCACCTATTGTGAGTAACGGCAGGTTACTCACGCTACCAAAAAACCTAAGCATAGCAGCTACTTGACCTAAGCTAGTAGGACTCATAGGTAGATATATCTATGCATGTAGTTTCAATACAACTCCTATAACATAAATGCACATCATATATAAATTTCTAGTGATTATTCAAAGTAAGGGTTATGCACCGGGTCTTGCCTTGGGCAGGCAGGTGGTCAGCTATGTCAGTCGTCGGTGGCTCTAGGACCTTCTCCTGCATAAGGATCTCCTACCCGTACTCTTTAATCAACTCCTCGTACTCCTGCTCTCCAGTGGTCATGAACTCTACCAACGTGTTCTCTATATGCATGCAATGATGATGCAACACTTAGCATTTTAGCAACAACAGCTCTTAAAATAACAATACATCTACCAAGCTACTAAGCTAACTCTAATGACTAAGATACCAAGCTAATCATCATTCCCATCAAACCAGCCGGGTTTTGCCTACAAGTGCTACTTAGCAACTAAAATATTATTCCTACTCTTATTAAAGCTTTCCTATATACTACAACAAGGAGTACTTAGCTACCATATTTCTCAACATATTCTAAGGCTATAAAAATTACAGTGAGCACATAATAATACAATGAACCTACTGTAAAAGTTTTAGAGCCAAAGCTAATATCAATTAGCCACAAAAATTCCTACAATATTATCCTAAATAATACTAAGCATTCTCAAATGATTTAATAGACCTTAGCATCAACATAGATATGTATGAAATAAATATACCAACAGATAGAGCATAATTTTAGGAACCTAACAAAATTGGTTTCACTATTTTTGGATATCTACAGAATTTACTATAATTTTCCAAAGATCAGTTCAAAACCAAATTAGAAAAACATTTGCTAATTCGCTGGAAAAAGGAAAAAAAACTATTCTCGTGCGGCCCATCCGTGCGACCCAAGTTGTCAAATTCTTGCCCTAGTAGCTTCTCTCTCCACGTTGGCAACATTCCTTGAATGGCCAAAGCAACTAGCTGATCATCAGTCAAGTTCAATGAGAAGGACAAATTTCTAGTCTCTCGGAACCTCTAAAGAAACTCAGTGTCCGATTTATTAGTTATCTGCCTTATAGTCATCAAATCGATAATCTTATTTTTTCCTGTCTCGGTGTAAAAATATGTATGAAACTTCTTCTCTAGGTCAGCACAACTAGCAATGGAGGTAACTGACAACGATGAAAACCAAGTAAAGGCTGGCCCGGACAGAGACAAGGAGAAGAAATGAACTCGATGGGCCGCTTCAATGGATGCTTCGCCCAACTGTGTGAGATACCAACTGACATGATCTATTGTGCTCGTACTATCTTGGCCAGTGAACTTAGCAAATTTCAGGAGCCTGTAATTTATAGGAAGAGTGACCAAATCATACCACTCTGGATATGGGCGTTTGTACGAGAAGGTCTGCCCCTTTGGCTACTGATTCTTCATCATCTTGGTCACTCTAAGCAACAACTCATCAGCATTTAAATTTGGATTTCTCTACAATTGCTGATCTATTTGTGGATTAAAAATTTGGGTACCTTGATACCTCGGATTTGGAATTATGTGAAGGGTATTATAATCTATACCATAATTATATCCTTGTGGAATCTCTA